>NC_026003.2:123706673-123894173 GCF_000442705.2 Elaeis guineensis
GGAGGGGCTGGGATGGAAACGAGGGCGGGGCGGGATGGGGCTGGAGGGGGGGATGGGGCCGGAGAGGGATGGCCGGCGGTGACGGAGACAGGTCTCGGGAGGGTGTCGGCCAGCGAGGAGGTTGTCAGCCGGCGGGGAGGTGTTTAGGGCCGGAGATGGGTGAGATGGGGTGGGGGGCAAGATGGGGCTGGGAAGGGGGCGGCCGACGGCGATGGAGACGGTGTCGGAGAGGGTGTCGATCGATGGAGACGGGGTCGGGAAGGAGGCGGCCAGCAGTCGGGGGAGACGACGGTGGGGAGGGGGCGGCGGCAGGGAGGGAGGAAGGGAAGTGAGAAAGGAGGGGGAAAAGAAAAAAAAGGAAAAAAGAAAGAAAAAAAGGAAAAAATAAAAAAAATATTAATAAAATTATTTAATTATTTAATTAATAAAAATAAAATCTAGATCACGATTAGAATTGGATCGAGGTCGGGATTCGGATCGAGATCCTGATTCAGATTGGGATCAAGATCGGGATCTGATTAGGATCTGAGTTGGGATCTAGATTGCGAGGGGTTGGAGACGACAGTGGTGCCGCGAGGGGTGGCTTGTGAGGGGTGTGTGACGGCACCAGCACCATGGGAGCGAGGGTCGTGGGAGTCAAGTCCGGCTGGCGCTAGGTGTGTGACGGCACCGACGCTGTGGGAGTGGGGATCGCGGGGGCTAAGTTTGGACGGTGTGGGGTGTGTGACTACATCGATGTCGTGGGAGCGGGGGCCGAATCCAGGCAGTGCGGGGTGTGTGACGGCACCGGCGCCATGGGAGCAGGGGCCGTGGGAGGTCAAGTTCGAAGTTCATTTAGAAAAAAAAATATTTAGAAAAAAAATATTTTTAGGTAATAAATATTTAAAAAAATAAAAATTATTTATTATTTTTAGATAAAAAATAATTATAAAAAAATAAAAAATCATCGACTCCTCACGATTAAGTTTTGTTGTATTATTTTATATTAATATTATTTTGCATGCTTAACTACTTATAGTTTATTTTATATTTGTTACATAAATTTTTTAGTGTTACTGTTGAAATTTATAAATAATTTTTTGTTCTACTAGCATAATGCATATTTCTTTGTTCAATCTTCTTGCAATAATGGTATGCAATATAATTCTATTTATTAGAGTATAATTTATTTTTTATTATTATTTTAATATTATATTTATTTATATGTCAAAAATTATATATATGGCGTCAGGAGACAGAAGATGACGTTCGTATTCACAGTTTACCCCAGAGGCTGAGGTGTCTTCTTCGATTTTCACTACCTAACCAGCTTCATCGCCAGAGTGTCCTGCACTGACAGGTCCCAGTGAGGTGGGTCCGAGTGAGACGGGTTCGAGTGAGACGGATCTGAGTGGTATTATTATACTTTTTATATAATAAAATTTAATTTTTTTATTTGGATAGCTATCATACTAATAATTTATTTATTATTGTTTCAGGCCAGTCTTCATCAGTAATGAGGTGAGGGTGAGGTCCATCGAAGAATCTTGCTCTAGAGTGTTAGAGACACGAGCACCCAGGACAGCGTCTCCATATCGAGATACCATCTGGCTATACCAGGCCCATTAGGGGATGGTGTGAGCCATGGCAGATCAAGCTGGGCATCATATGCCATAGCTATGCCCCTGTGACACTTTTCGATTGATGTCACGTTGTACTGGCTCAGAAAAAGATTTTCTACACCCACTTATAGGTAAAATAAATTATACTGTAAATATTTAATTTGTATGGTATTCTTCTAATATTTGTTATTGGCAGGGTGTATTTGACATCATTGATTTTAAGGAGGATCACATGCGGTGAGCCATGGATGCTCATTTATCTGTGCGTTTCAAGGATTATCGCCATCGCATCCATCAGTATTGGTATGATGTGATGTAGGATTATGACGGCATCACTATAGATGATTGGACTATCATATACCGGCATTACGAGGATTCGGCATATCAAGTTACACATCCAAACTTTTTTTTTTTAAAGTTTAATGATTGAATTATTTATTCTTAAATTAAATTTTATCTACTAATTTGACTGGTAAATGTACAGAGAAGATGTGTCCAGAATATCACAAATTGGGCAAGACAGATGGTACCGCATGTGGAGGTTCAAGATCGTTCATTCGTCACATGGAGCAGATGGTAAGTAACTTTTAATTAGTATATAATTTTCTAGCTATTAAATTTTTTTTAATTAATTATTCTTAAATTATAGAGAGATGCTGAGAGTGACAAGCTTTTTAGTAGGATTGATATCTACCAGCGAACCCACCAGTGGCGGTCAGGGGAGTGGACGATGGGGAGCTAGGAGCTCTTTGTAAATTTTTTTAATTATTTTTTTATTCACAGTCTGATTTTTATTATAAAATTAAAATAGCTATAATTTTAATTTTCAAGATCGTATAATAGACATGAGATCCCAGTCTACTTCTGAGGGCTCGACCGCACCCATAGATGATGAGATCTGTGATCAAATATTTGGTACGAGATCCTATTATATTAGGATTTAGAGTATGAGATCACTGCTCCCTCATCCTCACGCTCATCTAAGACTGACATCCATGCTACCTGCGATGCTCGATTGATGGAGGTGCAGAGGTAGACTATTGAGGATCGATAGTGAGCTCATGAGTTTACTACACGCATCGATGAGTATCAATGGCTCCAAATCCAGATGATGGAGTAGATGGCGTAGATAGAACGGACGATACCGCTGATGAGACAACAGCAGGCTGGTCCGAGCTTTTTCGAGCACTCTCCTTCTCCAACTCGTTCTCCTTCTGCAGTTGCCGATACTTGACGGTCTCTTTATATAGTTTTTTATTTTTATTTTAAATTTTTTATAATTTTAATTTAATATAATAAAATAATATAATTTATTTATAAGTTTATTATATAAATTTTTTATTTTTAATTTATAAAAAATATTATAAATATAAATTAAAAATATATATTCATAATTTTTTTTAAAAAAATATATGTAAATTATTAGCGATGAAATTATTTTCAACAAAATATTGGTCATCAAAAATATTTTAATATGATAAAAAATTGATCATAAATAAAATTTTAATAAATATAAAAATATTAAAATTTTATATAAAATTAATAGTGATAAAAATATTTTTATCATAAATAATTGATATTTATTAGTGATAAAAATTTATGTCAAAAATTATTATATTTATGATGTAAGCTTTACATCATTAATATTATTTAATTTTAATTTTTTTAAATATTATTATTAAATTAATAGCAATAAAAATATTTGCATCTCTAATAACTATATTTGCAATGAAAAATTTGTGTCACTAATATTTTTGTAAATAGCGACGAAAAATTTTTGTTGCAAAAAAATCATATTTATGATGAAGTTTTCTCATTGCTAAAAATTTTTAAAAATTTAATTTCTGTAAAAATTTTTAATTAAATTAATAGCGATGAAAATATTTTCATCGCTATTAATCTATTATTTATTAGTGATGTTAAATTTCATTGCAAATAATTTTTTTTTATGACTAAAATTTTTCATCATAAATAGTTTTCAAAAAAATAATTTTTTTTAACAATAAATTTTTTTTATTATAAATAATTGATTATTTATGATAAAAAAAATTTTATCATAAAATATTATCAACGATGTGATTATTTGCGATGAAATATTAGCGACGAAAATTTTATCGCTAATAACTATTAGTGATGAAAATAGATTATTAGCGATGAAAAATTTTTGTCGCTAATAACTTATTTTGTTGTAGTGCTTTTCTTTTCTTAATATTTATAGTACACACCGTAAATATTTTTCATATTCCAATTTGCTTCTTGAATATATCAAAATATCATCAATGAATAGATAACAAATTTATCAAGATAAGTTTTAAATATTCTATTTATTAAATCTATGAAGGCTGCTGGAGCATTGGTTAACCCAAATGGCATCACTAAAAATTTATAGTATTTATAATGAGTTCTAAATATAGTCTTTGGTATGTTCTCTGCTTTAATTTTTAATTGATGATATCCTGAACGAAGATCAATCTTAGAAAAAACTTGTGCACCTTGCAACTGATCAAACAAATCATTGATTCGAGATAAAGGATATATATTTCTGATAGTAATCTTATTCAACTTCTTATAGTTGATACAAAGCCTCACACTTCCATCTTTTTTTTTTTTACAAACAAAACTGGAGCTCCTCAAGGAGATACACTGGGTCTTATAAAATTCTTATCCAACAAATCCTGTAACTGATCTTTTAACTTCTTCAACTCTATGGGGGCCATTCGATAAGGGGCTTTAGAAATCGGACCCGCATTATGTGCGAACTCAACAATAAATTCAATTTTTCTGTCTGATGGTAGTCCAGATAAATCATCAATGAATACATCCAAAAATTTATTCATAACAGGAATATCTTGTAACCTTAATTTATCATGTTCTGTATTCTTTATCGATACTAGATAATCTCTATATCCCTTTCTTAGCATTTGTCTGGCTTGCACAAATGAAATGATACATGGAGGAGTGATTTCTGTACTTTCATCAAAATTGAATACTAATTTATCCGATATTTGAAAGTTCACTCTCTTTCCATGACAGTCCACAAAGGCATGATAAGTAGCAAACCAATCCATTCCTAGAATGACATCAAAATCATACATATCTAGGACCACCAAATCTGTCGATAATTTTCTTTCTCCTATTCTGATACTATATGACTTGCACATAGTTTCAATACTCAAAATACCACCTACTGGTGTATCAACATATAATTTAAATTTCATAGATTCATATACTATATTATGTTGTCTAACAAAAGTAGTGGATATAAAGAAATGTGTAGTATTAGAATCAAACAAAACAAAAGCATAGATACCAGACATAGGAATAGTACTGTCACCACAGTATTGGAGGCCTGAGCATCCTGTTGCATGAGTGCATAAACTCTTTCTTGAGTTCTCGACTTTTGACCTTCATCTTTTATTTGAGTGGATCTATTCTCATTCCTTTGGGGGCAATCTAAAATTTTGTATCCCTTCTATCTACAGTTAAAATAAGAACCAGTATTTTATGGGCAATTAGAAGACTCATGATCTTTTTGACCGCATCTCGCACATCTACCCACCTCATTCTTACGACTCTCATCATTTGCTAGCTTCTTTGCTGGACCCTTATTGTTCTAATTTCATCTTTGAGTTTCACCAAACCTATTTCTCTTCTTCTGATTCCGTTCTCTCTCAGCATGTGCTTCATTAACCTCTCTCTCAATTATTAAAGCTTTATTCACAACTGAGGCATAAGTAGTTAACTCATAGAGTATGACTTATTTTTTAATTTTTGCCTTCAGTCCTATTTCAAATTTATATACTCTATCTTGCTCAATTTCAACCAATCTTAGAACAAACTTGACCAACTTTGTGAATTTAGCTTCATACTCTATAATGGATCTGTTCTCCTATTTCAAATGAATGAACTCTTGCTCTTTCTATATTCTGACACTTTGAGAAAAATAGTTATCAAAAAATTCACCTCGAAATCTCTTTCATGTGAGTAGTATCCTATTATGTTCATATTTTTATTCAAGTATCCGCTACCAGTTGTATGCCTCATCTTATAACATATATGCTGTGTAGCGAATCTTCTCATCATCGTGGTATTCTTACATGGCAAATGTCTTCTCCATCTTTATAATTCAGTTGTCAGCTTCTAGTAGCTCGATGGTCCCTTTGAAGGCTGGAGGAGCCAGCTTCTTAAACTCCATGATATTGTTCCTCGGCACTAGATATTCTCCATGTCCATGTGTCGGTGGGGGATGCTGATGTGGCGCGCATGTTGTTGTGTTTGTTGTTGTTGAAGCAACTGTTGCTATGTTTGCATTACTCTAACTAGGATCTGTATTAATTGGGTCATATTCGGCTCTTGCTGTACCGTCGGAGTATTTTCAGTGGGGTCAATGATTTTCTCTTGTTGAGAGATGCCACTATTCAGTTGGGAAGTGTTATCACCAAGCAGATTTGATGTCCTTCCTGCAACTCCTTGAGTACTCTTCATTCGTTGCGGAGGTATATTGACCTATGTCAAATTGGGATGATAACTTATCCTTAATAAAGTCATAAACTTATTTAAGGTAGGTCAAGTCATAATCATCATAAATTAACATCCCAATATCCCTAATATCTATCCATCACTCACTCATTCTATATTAAATTCTATATATCTTTATCTATTTACTTATGCTTTGATACCATATAAATTGTCACACCCTCGATCCGAAATTGTGAATCGAAAGTCATGGCAACCAGTGCATACTCATAAGAAACTCTTCCCATAAGCATGCAAGGCATCTCAGCATGATATCATAAATAAATAGCTAAATAAATTTTAATATTTAATAATCAAATCTTAGTTCAAATAACAAATCAAAATTTAGTGTCAAAAGAAAAATAAATATTTGACAAAGTTAATATTAAATAAGATTTTGCATCAATTCTGAGAAAATTTTAAATCAAATAAAGTAAACTAATTTCGTCTCTAATCGTACTCCCAATAGAAATCCTGCATCATGCTAATTTTTTGAATCTACAAAAAAAATAAAAAACTCATCATGAGCTAAATAGCCCAGTAAGCAATATATATCTTTAATTAAATAAATCAAATAATAATGTTACACATATCAGTTTCCTAATAATAACATAATAAATATATGAGTTCAAGAATTTATATTTTAATTCACCGCACTATCAAATATTCATATATGAATTTTTAATTCATCACAATTTCAAATTATGTTTGTTATCTCAAATTCATCAAATTTCTTAAGTTCTTCTGATCAATCATAAACTATGATCATATTTTTTCTGTGGTAGGTCATAATACTGTATATTTTTTTGTGATAAGCTATGAATCATCTGATAGCAAAATCTTTCGAAATGACTGATCTCGCTGGTGGTTTATTGTTGATCTTGCTAGCGACATATCGCTGGTCTCAGTGGCGACATAAATCCTCAGGATAAATCAATTGTCAATGTATTAATCCGATTGATGAGATCTTTTACATAGTCAGATTGTCAAATCATATCATCTTCTAATTTTATATATTATTTTAATAATAATATAAATAAATGATATTCGAATCAATCAATCGTATCATTCTTTATGATCATACATCCTTATAATTAATTTAAAAAAAAATATCTTCAATTATATGCATACCATAAATTAGTATGATTCAAATTTATCAATTTATAATTTATCAGATAAATTCAGTAAAAGTAAAATACTACTAACCTCAAAAGCAATCCAAATTATGGATCTTATAAATTTTAAAAATTTTTCTCTGAACCTGGTATGTCAAAATATCATACTTTGATCAAAATTTCATCACAATTAAAACAAAATTTCTAAAATCCAATATCCCCATATGGATTGACTTGGTAGTAGCATCCAATATTTTTGATTAATCAATCTAAGCTATTAAAAAAAATCGTTATATATATATATATATATTCTTTTTCTTTTCTCTTTTCTTCCTCTCTTCTTCTCCCTTCGTTTAAACAGAACAGGAGACCATCGTCCCCCTTTTTCTCCTTCCCGATCTCGTGGAGGTCTCACCTGAAACGATGAGTGGGGGTTAAATCCAGAGCAGTATAGCCATGGCTCTATGTTTGGGTGCTCACCGCCGATGGGTGGCGTCGGAAACACACACGGATGGCCCAAATAGGGGTTTCAAAATATCAATTTTTTTTAAAAAAAAATAGTGATAAATCTATAGAAATCTTGATTTATAATCAAAAGGAATTGAAGGGAGGATTCTTTGATTCATTACCTTGGTCTTTGTAGTATTTTGGGCTACGAAATTGTCGGCAAAAGCCTTCAATCCGAGAGTAGGGAAATAAAAAAAATCGAAAGAAAGAGAAAGTGGAAGAGGAATTTTTCGATGATTGACGATCGAGGAAGGGAGGGGACTTCTGTTTTATAGAGGAGAGTTGGAGATTGGCTCAATTTCAAACTTCCTATTGGGGTAGGAAGAAAACTCTCAACGGATATCTTCTTCCTCTTGTTAAATTCTCTATTTTTCTATTTCTTTTTTATTGGGCCATTACCTTAATTGGACTGGGCTTAGTTCTAGGTCATAACAACTATAGCATTGCTTTGTCTTTTAATTTAATAGACAAGAAAGACTTTACACAATCGAGATATCAAGGAGCCCGAGAAAGCTTGAGATATTTTGGCTCATACTATTCAGGTTCTAGTGCGTCATAATTTCAGTTTTTGAAGCCTGAGAAAGGTAAACTGGTTGTTTTTCTAGTTTTCTGCAAACTTGAAGAGCTAGTTGAGATGGCTATAGAAATGATGGGTTCTACGATTAATCTGATCATAAAGTTAGAGCTAACTCATGCAGATGAGGTTTATGAGACAGATAGAGATGCATGGATATTTCTTGTGGCATTTTAGTGAACCATGAGATGGAAGAGCCATAGCATAAAGATGAGGTCTCTGTAGAAATTATGCAGGACATTAAGATTTCTTGCAGTAATTTAGGTGAAGGAGGCAACTAATTTTAAAGTGGCTCCAGACAATAAGAAGATGTGTGTGAGGATCTGTATAGGTATATATTTAGTTTCATATTAGTTATTCATCGAAAAGATCTTAGATATTTATACAAGATCAAATAATCTAAATTATACCTTTCAATTAATTTTTTTAGATGAGGTTCTGAGTCGTTACAAATAGTATCATAATCAATCTAATCCATAATCTATGTAGATGCTAGGGAATATGGTAGTATGGATTTATTAGAGCAACCGCCAATCACTATATTTATGAATGTATTTATATTGATTTGGACATTTAATCCAGTGAGGACGTCGGGGTTTAAATGAAGAAAGTATACGAAAATCTGTGTAGGTGTAAATTTAATTTCACATTGATTATTCATTAAAAATTTTTAAATATTATATAAAATGAATGAGTCCAAATAATATCTTTTGATCAATTTTTTTTTGTATAAAATTTTGAATTATTATAATATATTAGATGTTCATTATTTTTATAGCATCTTTTCGTAGAGGAGTTTACATAGACGAAGGTTGAAGCTCATGGCCCCAAGGACATTTTGGCGTGTCCAGAAATTTTTTGTGATACAGTAAGATACGAATCTTGTGGCTGTGGAGGCCATGTCGCTGTTTCTAGGCTGGCTGCCATGGAGTGGAGAAAAATTTGGATTTCCTTGTGTGCTTTCAGAATACCCACATGACGAGATCTATTTAGCTGAGGTGATGGCTCCGTCTGGTCCTTGTCAGACTCCTATTAGTCAGTGGTGTCACATCATACAGATCGGATCCGAGGTCTATCAGCAAGCATCATAGATCAAGTGTAACAGAAAAATACTATTGCTAGATATCGCTTGGTCCATTTAGATATTCGTTGAATTTTAGCCTGATGACAATAGGGCGGACTATAAGAGGGAGTGTTAAAGTCATCATCCACTTCAACACACATCAAATGGGATGGGGTGGTGAGACACTACTAGATGAAGAGTTGCTTGTATGGAGTCATTAGCAAGAACTTCGTCGAAGAGTGGTGGTTCATTATGAGTCCTAATTTAGCTAGAATTACATTTCTAGTTGTATTTATTCCATCATGATCCTAATTAATTATCCTTTTATTATTTCTGGTTTTCTATTCTAGCGTTTTCTCAGTTGGAGTAAAACTGGTGTCATTGCGCTACGATGGTAAAGGCTTGAGCTGCCAAATACAATAGCATGGGTTTGAGTCAAAATGCAAAATAGGCCAATGTTCTAATTCGATATGAACTTGAAATACCATATTAATTAGGTTTTTAGTTGATGTGGACTTGTCCTACTTGAAATAAAATTTAAGACAAACTCAACAACAACCAAATTTCGCGAAAGGAAAGAAGTTGACATGAGAGAACCTGGAAAGAGATAAGAGGGATAATTGCCATTTCTTCATTTTGTTAGAAGGTGTGGTAAGCCCACTAGCATCTTAATTGTGGAAAGGGCAGGTTCGGTGGACAGCAAGTTGACCAGTCCACCAGACCTGACCCGTTTTTCACCCCTCTCTCCATATATATATATATATATATATATATATATATATATATATATATATATATATATATATATATATATATAATTTATTCAGCAAACAAACCGTCTCAGAGCCTCCATTGCCATGTATTCTGTCTTCATACGGTATGTTTAATTATTTCATCTGCCATTTCTTCATGCCAACTGAAAAACAAATCCCATTTTTTCCTTCTAAAAAGTAAACTAAAATTATTCATTTGTTTCTCGTACTATAGCTATGGCAGTGATGAAATTATTCCTTCTCATCATATTGGATATGGCAATAGGATGTAAATGGGAAATGGATTTGGTTATGCATGCAAGATCAGTTCCTCGTCAATTTTTAAATATCCACCAATGATTTCGTGATGTATCCGTAGTTTTCACTAGCATCTCCTTTCATGGAAAAGTAAGTTAAAATTGTGATCAACTAGCTAAAAGCTTCAAGCAGATGTTTCTCACCCATCATTTACCCCAGCCCCTTTTTCTTATATATACCTTTTTCTCACTGTGTGAGTTGGATTTAGTTCACAATGATTAAAACTATATTGTCTTCGTTGGAAGGGTCTTGTATATATTCCACTTCGAGGCAAGTGGAGGTTGAGATTTAATAATTGTACTTTTTTTTTCATTTCGGGGACGTCAAATGCTTGAGAAGGCTTGCTGTCACGGAAGTCTTTTGCTCGAGAATTTGCAAATTTCTTGCTTAGGACAGAGTGAATGGTTAAAGCTAGCCTATATTGGCTTGAACGCCCAACCCACAAAATGTCTGGCTTGAGCTAAAGAAAAGGGTCCTCGAACTAGGCTGAGGCTTGACAAATTGAAGTTCAAAAGGGTTTGACCCAAGCTCAGATTTTAAATTTCGGACAGGTTTGATTTGAGCTTGGCACAGGGAACCCCGACTTGGACCGGCTTCAGGCCTGATATGTTTGTGCAAGCTTTGAGCTATGCTAAGCTCAAAGGTTTTCAGACGAGGCCAAGGCTAGGTTGGAGCCCAGCTCATCTACAGTTCTACCCCTTGATCAATTATTTAAACAAACTTGTTGACACTCCTGAAATGGCTCACCATCCAAGATCAAGTCATAAGGAAGAGGTGACAACAATTGGATTCAAATCATATGTGCTAGCTTCATCAAATATAATAAATTTAAAGTTTGTATGAGGAAAGCTCTTTTTTAAGAAATAAAAGCAATGGACTTTTAGATAATGAAAACCATCATGTGTATTAGAAATAAGAGCCGTGGAAATTGGGATTTCCATACTATAATTGCCCCTCTGGTGATTAACTTCTTGGAAACTCTCACTCAAAGAAACTCAGGAGATAAATTCTGATAGTAATGCAGTACAAAATGGAACATGTAAATAGCAGCGTACCATTTTACCATGTGCTTGCAGTAGGAGGGAAGAGAACTTTCACTGCAATCATTCTTGTGAATGAACTTATAGTGTGTTTGGTTCATGGTCAAAATTGAAATTAAAATAATATGAAATAAAAATCGACATGACGATATTCTCCAACAAATTTGGTTTGTGATCACAGTCGAAATCAAAATTGAAATAGGCTTTTATTATCATGGGAGAGTAGAAATTAGATTGAGGGATTAGATCATTTCCTCCTTGGAATCGAAATGGGAATGGGCACTTCCGAAGACACGTGGCTTGGAGATAATTCTCATATGGCGATTGACAGGATCAACAAGCTGCCCCTACCTCTATAAGATTTTTATCCTCTCCTTCTCAATATTTGGCAGATGTCTCATTAGCTAATTCATTTTAATGCATCTCATATATATTCATAGAGAAGAACATCTGTGTTGATTGCATAGCATCTATCTAAAGAGAGGAACATCCCTATTGATAGGGTAGCATCTATTTAGAGAGAGGAACGTCCCTGTTGACTAGGTATCATCTTATGTGGCTAATCATATTATTGGTTGTTTATAGACTTCTACCATTGATAGTCCTTTAGAACCTAGACGTAGATTATTTTTTTGACTTTGCCGAATGCATTTACAATTGATATATTTGAGCTTTATCTCCATATGCTATGCCTAAAAAAGGGTTCATATATGTGGTCTCTGTGATATGCAAGTTAATGATTTTTCCTAACAGGTCGCTATTTTGTACTTGAAAAATTTAAAAGTCTTTGACTAAGAGCTTGTTTCGATAATCTTATAGGAATATTGTATAGGAACCAAGCATGTTAGCCTATCAAGCCTGTTGTCGTAAGGCTTCAGAAGAAAGAGGACAAGATCGGTGCGAGACCAAACTGAGATGCTGTTGAGGATCAAATCGATGCAAGCCATGTATAAACCTACAAAAAAAGTTCTAGGACCGGTGGGGTACTCTTCGGTTTAGGACCTATAATGCTTAAGTTAGTTAGAGCTTTGAGAACAGATAGTAGAAATGAAAAAAATTAAAAGCAAGAAGAGAGATTTTGAATGAACAGAATGAGGACTCTTGTTCCCTTCAATGGGGGAGATAAAAATATTTCAGTAGAGTCTCAGTCTATGAGTTTTGACTTACCTTGTAAAAGATATCCTATCCTTCTTTATATAGAGGGAGCTTATCTAGGCTATTAGAAGAATTTGTTAGGCCATTAGTTTGTTATAACAGAATAGCCAGCTATATGGAGATCATGGATTGTTTATCCACGTGAAGATTAGCTGTACCATGATTGAAAAATAGCTGCTGTTGTATTGGATAATAATTGTAAGGTAACCATCTGTGTTTTAGGATCATCTCAGTTCTGGTCCAATGTCCCTTTGGTAGATCAGTAAATAATCAAGCTTATCATCATATTTTATCAGGAACTAACTCTGATCAATTCAGATTGGTATAGAGTTGAGCTGAAGGTTAAACCAGATCAATATTTATTTGATCTAAGTTACTTTAATCAATAGCTCTCAAATGATTTCGATGTTGCCATATGGCTTGATGATGAGGTCGATCTATATGTACCAACACATGCCCCCCACTTTTCAGACTCGAAGTAGAAATTTTCACATTGGGTGTGAAAAGTTAATCTAAAAGATCTCATCTGACTTCTGCTATCAACATAAATATGCTGGATGATGGATAGTTGAGAGTATTAATTTTTTAATCATTCGAAGCGATACATCGCATTTTGAAAATAATTCGTCAGATTCAGTAATTATGAGTGCTTAGAGAATCGAAAGCTCATTATTACCTAGATGATTGTATCCGATTGTACGCATGCCATGTGTCATGCTTGTCATTGATCACTTTATTTGTCAAATGAATCAGTCCTATATGGCTTAATCAGGAAGAGATGTGTCGAACCAACTTTTCTTAGAGTCGTTGGATTACCAACAAGTGGCATTGATTTGATGGTGTAACTACAAGAATATGATGTATTAGCGACGGCTATTAGCGATGACAAATCAATTGTCGCTAATAGAGATATTTACTGATAAATAATTATGATCGAAAAAAAATCATCGTTAAAGGATTGAAGATCTATTAGCGACGGAACATTTTGTTATTAGCAATGGCAAAGCCGTTGCTATAAATCTTAAATTTTAAATATTTATTTATTTAATCTTTAGTAGTTATTAGCGACACAGATTCACCAACGCTAATGTAGAGCCCTAAAAACCTCCCCTTTCTCGATCGATTTTTTTTGCTACGCCCTCGCATCCCCCACTCTTCCCCACCTCCGATCCCCCTTTTTCCACTGCCGCACTGCCAGAACCATATTGGAGCCTCCATCTCCGCACCCCAGTCCTTGCACCATCGTCCCCACACTAGATCCACCATCCCCCACGTCGGATCCACCGTCCCCACACCTGGCCTCCCTCGTTCTTCCCTGATTGTACCATCAGAAGCCTACCAGAGCCCTTGTCCCCGCACCATCGTCCCTGCATTAGATCCGTCATCCCCATTCTCCTGCCTCCCCCGTTCTTCCCCCACCACACCGTTGGAAGCCTATCGAAGATCCTATCCCGGCGGCCCAGTCCCTGCATCGCCATCCCCATGCCAGATCCGCTATTCCTATGTCGGATCCATCATCCCCCACACCATCCACCATCCTCCACGTTGGATCCACCATCCTCCACGTCGGATCCTCTATCCCCATGCCGGATCCACCATCCCCGTGCTCTCGCCGTCCTCCCTCATCGTTCTCTCCTCTCTTATTGAGTATTAGTGACGGCGATAGGCCAAATATCATGTCCTCCTCTTTTACTTTTTTATATTTATATTTAAATTTAAATTTATGATGTTTATTTAAATTAGTGATGTTTGAATTTAATTTGTGTATATGATGTGCATCTCGATCTTTTTCATTTGTAATGCTACTCGATATTTTGGAACCTCCAGGGTAAAATTTATCTGGATGCTCTGCTAGTGTGATAGGGGGTACCGCCTCTGCAGATGTCTCAGCTTGGCCCATCGGCATGAGATGCACGATCCGGCTACCTTGGATAATAGTTTCTGGTGCACAAGTTGCACGGCCCGATCGTTCTGTGGTCGAAGCCTGCCTGTGCAAGATGCACATTCTGGCCCTCCCCATTTGCAATGCTGCTTGATACTTCGAAATCTCTATAATGGGATTTGCCTGGATGTCCTGCTGGGGTATTGAAGGGGTCGTCTTCGTAGCTGCCCCAGCTTGACCCATTGGCATGGGATTCATAATCTTACTGTCTTGGACGGCAGTCCCTGATGCACAGGGCATGCGGCCTAGTCATCTGGTGCGCTCCAAGTCTACCTGCACGGGATGCACATCCCTGCCCTCTCCATTTGCAATGCTGCTCGGTACTTTGAAATCTCCTAATTTAAAAATTTTAAAAATATTGTATTGCATAAAATTATAGATCCATCTTTTGATTAATGTATATATTCTACGACATCTGTACATTTATATATTTTTGTATGAATGGAAGAATTATATATATTAATCAATTAATTATCCAATATGGATAGTTTGAGAAATATAATTAATTTTATAGATCATTACAGTAATCAAATGGTATGTTGAGGATTCGAAAAAAATTTTGGATAGTATTTTTTTTAGTTCTTCTTTCACATCTTAAGCAATATAGAAAAAATTAAAAAAAAATACTATCAAAATTTTTTTCAGCTCCTATTGCATATCATTTAATTACTGTAATTAATCTATAGAATTAATATAATTTCTAAATGAGATAGGATCTTCTATATCTATTAGTTGATGATAGGATATATTTATTATCTAAGCTATTCAAAATGATAAAATAATCATTTAGCAATTACCTTATATTTATATATGTAGAATTCTTATGTAATGTGCCATGGACCATAGTTGGATAGACCATCGAGTGATTGATGGGATGATTTCTACTAACTATAGGGAGGGCATAAAGTACTTTTGTGATTATGCTTTCAGAAATATGACACGTTTATGTCAAGGCTCATTGTCTTTCTAAGAGATGTGGTAATAGAGAAATACTTGATAGAAAAACAATGACTGTCCATTTATATAGGAGTGGATTTATGTCCAACTACAAACATTGGTATCTGTATGGAGAGACGTGGGAGACAGTTGCAAGGGTTACAAGTAAGCAAGATAGGGACATAGATAGAATGGTAGATATGGTTATAGATGCGGCTAGTTATAAAATTAATTGAGATGTAGAGAATGATCCAGAAGTTAACAGTGATGATTTCTATCGTATGTTGAGAGATGCTGATGAACCACCATGGTCAGGATGTGAAACACACACTATATTATTAGTTGTGTCACAATTATTTAATATGATAGTTAATTGTTATAATAGGATAGTAGCAATCGTAAAAAAAATGCTATCGAAGGATGAAAAGCTTGTTAGAAGCTTCTATGCTTCAAAAAAAATGGTGAAAGGATTAGGCATGGGATACAAGAAGATAGATGTATATCGTAATGATTGGATGCTTTTGTATAAGGAGGACTAACTGAAGAGCTCATGTGATGTATATGGTGAAAGTCGATTTAAGTCGAGACAAGAGGGTAGGAATCAAAAGGACAAACCATACAAGGTTCTTCGATACTTTTCCCTCACTCCTAGGTTTTGGAGGCTCTACTTGTCTAAGAGTACTGCCGAACAGATGAGATGGCATAAAGAAGAGATTTTCAAGCACTCTGATATGATGAGTCATCCATTGGATAGTGAGGTATGAAAAAAATTTAATGCTTGCTATTCTTTATTTGCTCAGGAATCACGTAATGTCCAACTAAATCTATCCATCGATGGTTTTATTGTAGATCTAATACCACTCATTGTAGTAAAAAGAAAGAAGAAATAAAAATACAATCAAATATGTAGATTAGCCAAAGGCTCGCCTCCATGGGATATGCAAGCTTCACTATGAGAAAGAAATAAGTATAAAAGGAGAACATCTATTCTCAATTCTTATACACAAACCTCTCTCAACAAGAAACACTCATCCTCACAAAAGCTCTCATAAAATCTCTCAAGGAGATCCTTTCATAGGCCTGCTAGTATGGGATATGCAAGCTTCACTATGAGAAAGAAATAAGTACAAAAGGAGAACATCTATTCTCAATTCTTATACACAAATCTCTCTCAACAAGAAACACTCATCCTCATAAAAGCTCTCATAAAATCTCTCAAGGAGATCCTTTCACAGGCCTGCTAGTGCCAAGATCCTCGATGCTCTTGGATACTTTTTGTGATGTAAAATACTACATCATGCCTCATGGCCACTCACACGATCGTTCAGGGATACGCTGTTGCTCTGCTCTGCCATCGATCCTTGATGCTCACCTGCGTCTGCTCTACCAGTTGCAAGTTCTCTGTCAAACTCATGCCAGCCTTGATTGCCCATAGGGCCTTTTAAAGGCTTCAAATCAAGCCTAGATTGGAGACAGGACTCTGATTAAAACTCAAATAACCCTCCTAATCGTCGAATCGCTCCCATGTGCATCGCCAGCCGCTTGATCGCGTAAACAGGGCTGAAGACCACCTGTAGACTACGAGAAATGAGCATGAAACACCTTGAATCACGTGTGGACCATGTTGTCGATCTATGATGGTCGGACCATGAAATCCTGCATGGTCCACCATGGACCGCGTCACACCACGGGCCTGCGCCCTCGTGCCTGCACCTGGGCCACACTCGTGCTGGGCTGCGGGCGTTTGCATGCGCTTGGGCCATGCGCCTGTACTGGCCCGCACACGCCCGTGTGCTTGCGCAGGGCCAAGTGCGCCTAGGCCGCATGTCCCTCGGGCCTATGCATTCGTGGGCCAACCTGCGGGTCCCACTGTTCTACATCTTCGAGCTCCTCGCAACATGTTGCTCAAGCTGAACTTCTTTGCATCTTAGTTTTAGTTGTTGTGGGTCAAATTCGAGGTGCCAAATCCCAATAGGATTTACATCATTCAATTATGCAGTGGCTCCTTATTCCCGTTGGCCAGTTTTTATTACTCCATACAATCTACCACCTAGGATGTTGATGCGTAGTCGTTGATAGCACCAAAAGTAACTCTATTCACTACGTAGGTAGGATGAGTCGAGATCGTATCCTCAGGGATCTTGGGCTAAATTGAAATTGCAAGGTAAAAGAAAGAAGTGTTGTTTTTGATTTAGAAAATAAATTATCGTAAAATTGAGGTAATTAAAAAAATAAAGAGCTCGGGAGTTTTGAATTAATTTGCACTAGCAGAGTTGTATCTCTTTTTTAACTAAATAGATGTGATTAATCTTAGGTAAAATACCGTCTTTTCTCGGCACGTTCCGTACCCGTAGATCACGGCGCGTCTCCGAAAAGTACTAGGTAACCAACTCTTCTTTCCTCGGCACGCCCCGTATCCGTAGATCACGACGCGTCTACGGAAAGTAAAAGTTGTTCCTAATATTAATCTAACAAGAAAGCATAGATAAAAGCATATGATAGGGAGCAAATAAAGAACTCATGACAATTTAAATAAAAAGCATAATCTTTATTGCATATAAAGAAATACAGAAAAGTTTAGAACAATAAACCATCTCTGTGTCGTTACAAAATTTCTTCTCCACTCCCGAGACCGCTAGCCTAGCTGCTCATGAAGTAGTTCCTTTCTATTCCTCTATGCAAGGCTCTAGAAGAATTTCTGGGCTCCCCCTTCAATGAGAGTACAAAAGTCTTTTTATAGGTGTTAGGAGGGAGGAGTTTTACATGATTTTCCGATGTGGGACTAAAACAAATATAAATCTTTCAAAATATTTCTAAATATTATTTTTTTCCTTATTTTGAACTTGTCTGCAGTGTGCCCACACCCGCGTCAGCGCCCGTCCCGCATCCGCGCCCGTCCCCGCGCGTCCACGCCGCGTCCCGCGCGTCCACGCCACGTCCCGCGCGTCCACGCCGCGTCCCGCGCGTTCACGCGCGCCTGGTTCTTGTTTTGAATTCACGCGCGCCATATTTTTCTTTTGAATTCATGCGCTCACGTGAAACCCTTTTTATAAATTCCAAAAAGAAACAAAAGTTCATTCATAATGACATCTATATCCTTTTTGGATTCCTTGCATAGTATCTTCATTTTCTATAATACCGGATGCATCTTTCTTTTATTTTAATTTTATTTTAAGTCCAATTTTCTTCAAACTTGAGTCTTTTTGATCTATGAATCGGACTCTTTGTATCGGCGATCACCTTTCCTGTAAAACATAGAAAGAAACATCAAATTCTTAATAAATAAGATAAATTAAATATAATTTTTTAATTTAAAATACTTAAATTAAGTGTTTATCACACCCCCCAACTTGAATTTTGCTCGTCCTCGAGTAAAATAGATATATCAGCATTGTGTACCGACTTGATTTTGAATAAAAAGTAGGTTAGGCATCCCAAAAGGTAAATGTTAATTGGTCAGACCATTAAAGAGATATTTCATTGGATTATTAATTCGACCCAACTAGTGGCTGAGTATTAACTAAAGAAATTTCAGAGCTTTTCTTTCACCAACTCTCCACTTTACTCTTTAAATCCTCTAACTTAATGAAAAAGAGGTTTATTATCTTCTTGCAATTTAGTCTCCTTAATATTATTATTATTATTATTTTTTTTTTTTTTTTAACATTGCCTACCTTTTTACGCGAACCACAATGCTTACTTAGGCGAAAGGGCCCGGTTACTCAGTAGGAGACCAATGTTTTTTTTTTTTTTTTTTTTTTTTTTTTTTTTAAGGAGAATTTTTGCATACCTCGATCTTTCCTCCCAATTTTCATGAAGCAGATTCTTTATTGAGATCAGTAAGAAGAGGGTTGTAGAATCACTCCTAAAATTTGGTCTAGTTCAAATCCTACCATTCATTAGGTTTTCTTAATAATTTATTCCTCGGTATCTCTAAAATTATCTTGACCGTTAATCATTCATTTATTAGGATGCCTAATTGACTCTTAATCAAAATAAAATTTGAATACACAAAACTAATTATTTCTGACCATACTCGAGGATTTGATTAATTTCCTTCCCCCCCAACTTAATCTACATTGTCCTCAATGGAGTAGGAAAGCAAAGAAAATAAAAGGAGAGAGTGCACCTGGGATAATTTTGCTTCGGAAGTTGAAGATAGCTTTCATTGATTAATAGGCTCTTGTTCTAAATTCCTGCAGCTGCGATAAAGTAAAAAAAATATGAAATCGTTGGGTTGCCTCCCAACAAGCGCTAAGTTTTATGTCTTCAGCCAGACGTCAAGTTTATTAACAGACTCTTCCATACAGAGTGGTCCTTTATTCTTTAAAAAAATGATGATCAGTTAAAACAAAATAGACGAAATTTGGGTTGCCTCCCAAAAAGCGCTAAGTTTTACGTCTTCAGCCAGACGTCATATGCGATAAAACCAACAAAAGATGGGTAATGGCTCATACTTGATTGTCCATGGAGGAGTGATTTTATCATGTGGTGTATCCAACAATATGTTAACTTCTTTCATATATCCCTTAAAGTCATACACTCCAAAGTGAGCCAAGCAAGTATCTAAAGGTTCAGGTGCTAGAATTGTGGGTGTTGCATCTTCTATAATATCTTCTAGTGTATCTACTTTGAAGCAACTATCCATTGATGGTCCTTGGGAAGCACCAAACACATTCAGTCTCAGTTTCTTATTCCCAAACGATACGTCCATGACTCCTGTCCTACAATTGATGCATGCATTCGCCGTAGCTAGGAAAGGTCATCCTAAGATAATGGGAATTTGTCTGGGGTTGCCACTTAATTCCATATCGAGAACCAGAAAATCAACTGGAAAGTAAAACTCATCTACCTTGACCAAGACATCCTCAAGCATTCCACGTGGTTTTTTAATTATCTGTCGGCTAACTGTAATGTGACTGATGTGGGTTTCAGTTCTCCGAATCCAAAAAGTTCATCCCCGGCAACGGCGCCAAAATTTGATGCGTAGTCGTTGATAGCACCAAAAGTAACTCTACTCACTACGTAGGTAGGATGAGTCGAGATCGTATCCTCAGGGATCTTGGGCTAAATTGAAATTGCAAGGTAAAAGAAAGAAGTGTTGTTTTTGATTTAGAAAATAAATTATCGTAAAATTGAGGTAATTAAAAAAATAAAGAGCTCGGGAGTTTTGAATTAATTTGCACTAGCAGAGTTGTATCTCTTTTTTAACTAAATAGATGTGATTAATCTTAGGTAAAATACCTGTCTTTTCTCGGCACGCTCCGTACCCGTAGATCACGGCGCGTCTCCGAAAAGTACTAGGTAACCAACTCTTCTTTCCTCGGCACGCCCCATATCCGTAGATCACGACGCGTCTACGGAAAGTAAAAGTTGTTCCTAATATTAATCTAACAAGAAAGCATAGATAAAAGCATATGATAGGGAGCAAATAAAGAACTCATGACAATTTAAATAAAAAGCATAATCTTTATTGCATATAAAGAAATACAGAAAAATTTAGAACAATAAACCATCTCTGTGTCGTTACAAAATTTCTTCTCCACTCCCGAGACCGCTAGCCTAGCTGCTCATGAAGTAGTTCCTTTCTATTCCTCTATGCAAGGCTCTAGAAAAATTTCTGGGCTCCCCCTCCAATGAGAGTACAAAAGTCTTTTTATAGGTGTTAGGAGGGAAGAGTTTTACATGATTTTCCGATGTGGGACTAAAACAAATATAAATCTTTCAAAAATTTCTAAATATTATTTTTTTCCTTATTTTGAACTTGTCTGCAGTGTGCCCACACCCGCGTCAGCGCCCGTCCCGCATCCGCGCCCGTCCCCGCGCATCCACGCCGCGTCCCGCGCGTCCACGCCACGTCCCGCGCGTCCACGCCGCGTCCCGCGCGTCCACGCCGCGTCCCGCGCGTTCACGCGCGTCTGGTTCTTGTTTTGAATTCACGCGCGCCATATTTTTCTTTTGAATTCATGCGCTCACGTGAAACCCTTTTTTGTAAATTCCAAAAAGAAACAAAAGTTCATTCATAATGACATCTATATCCTTTTTGGATTCCTTGCATAGTATCTTCATTTTTTATAATACCGGATGCGTCTTTCTTTTATTTTAATTTTATTTTAAGTCCAATTTTCTTCAAACTTGAGTCTTTTTGATCTATGAATCGGACTCTTTGTATCGGCGATCACCTTTCCTGTAAAACATAGAAAGAAACATCAAATTCTTAATAAATAAGATAAATTAAATATAATTTTTTAATTTAAAATACTTAAATTAAGTGTTTATCAGATGTGCATGAAAAAATATAACATCCTTTTTATATTTGTCATTCTTGGACCATGACACTTTAGTGAAGCATTGATACATATTAAGGCCTCTTATTGATGAGCTAAAATTTTTTTGGTCTGATGGCACTCGTACTTTTGATGCATCGAAGAAGTAGAATTTTGTAATAAAAGCTGCATTGATGTGGACTATTAGTACTTTTTCTGCTTATGAGATGCTGTCAGAATGGAACACTTGTGAGAAGCTAACATATCCCTATTGCATGGAGAATATAAAATTATTTCAACTTGAGCATGGTCGTAAGCCCTACTGGTTAGATTATTATCGTCAATTTCTCTCTGAGCATCATCCTTTTTCAAAAAGCAGGACAGTTTTAGGAGGAATAAGATAAAGAAGGATTGTGCACCCCTGAGACTTAGGTCAAAAGATCGATAATCTACCACGAGTAATCTATTATGCAAGCAGGAACTTAAATGAAGCATAGCTTAATTACTCGACCACTGAAAAGGAATTTCTAACTATGGCATTTGCATTAAAAAAATTTAGGTCCTATTTAGTGACGTCTCATGTAATCATCTATACAAATCACTCAGCAATTAGGCACATTCTCTCAAAAAAGGATGCTAAGGCATGTTTAATTAGATGGATCCTGCTATTACAAGAATTTGATCTAGAGATCAAGGATAAAAAAAGGTACTGAAAATATAGTGACTGATCACCTATCTTATTTAATCGATGCACCAACTGAAAAAACATGTGTTAACGAGTCCTTTCCTGATGAATAACTAATATTAACAACCTCAGAACCATAGTATGCTGACATAGTAAATTTCTTAGCCACCGGCCAAATTCCCACGCGCTGGACCACTTAGGATAAGAATAAATTTTTCTCCCAAGTGAAGTACTTTATTTGGGATGATCCATATCTATTTAAACAATATCCTAATCAAATCATAAGAAGATGCATCCCGGATCAGAAAGTTAGCAGCATGTTGTCCTTTTACCATGACCAAGCCTGTGGTGGTCATTTTGGGGCTAAAAAGATAGCATTAAAAGTGCTCCAATGTAGATCCTATTGGCCTAACCTATTTAGAGATGCCCATGAATACTGTAAAAGTTGCATTAGGTGCCAACAAATAGGCCAGATCACTAAGAATGATATGTGCTTATAAATTCGATCTTGGTTGTAGAAATTTTTGACGTTTAGAGAATAGACTTCATGGGACCATTTCTAAAATCTTTTGAAAATTAGTACATATTAGTAGCTGTAGACTATGTATCCAAGTGGATAGAGGCCGTGCCATGCAAGACCAATGATAGTAGAATTGTTGTAAATTTTTTAAAAAAAAAACATCCTCTCCAGATTTAGCACCCTTAGAGCCATCATTAGTGATCGCGAAACCCACTTTTGCAACTGATCCTTTGCATCACTGATGAAGAAATATAACATTACCCACAAACTGACCACACCTTTGTTAGGATTTCATAGTTTCATGCATGCAAAAATTTGAAATGAGTATGCAATAAAAATTTTAAAAATTTAGATTAAATCTAATTTAATCTAAGCATGCATAAGATCAAATCTTAAAATCATAAAATAGGATCTATATATGTGAGATAGGATTTAGATACAGAAATCAAATAGAAAAAAATAAATAGAGAAGTTCTAATCTTCATACTTTGACGTGGATCGATCTACACTATGAATTGATGATCATGGATGTCTTTCGAAAGTTCCTTAAAACTGCACGTGTCCGGCCTCTACGGATATCCACACGAGACTTCGATCTGATTAGAAACTTCTTGATCTCATTGG
This sequence comes from Elaeis guineensis, assembly GCF_000442705.2. Lineage (NCBI taxonomy): Eukaryota > Viridiplantae > Streptophyta > Magnoliopsida > Arecales > Arecaceae > Elaeis > Elaeis guineensis. The sequence continues at coordinate 123,730,287 of NC_026003.2, forward strand.
AGTACTAGCTCCCTTATAAAGATTGTATCTTGATGGTTAAATTTTTTTTTTCTCCCAAAACACTCTTAGAGAAGAAGAAAAAATAAGAGGATGATAATCTCTGCGCTAGAGATCATGAGAAGAACCCTTTCTTTTTTTTTCTTCCTAAAACTCATGCACCAAATCTCTACACTAGAGATGTAAGAATTTTTATCCAACTCTTAGACAAAGAGAAGAAAAAAACTCATGTTCAAATTAAAATAAAAAAAAGAGAGAAGAGGCCCTAACAACCAACCTTTGGTTGTTAGTAAGAAAGAAGAGATATGGACCAACTTACCTCATGCCATGACCCATCACGTCGTGCCCCACTCCCTTTAGTTTTTCCATGCTCATGCCTCTAGTTTTTGGTGTCAAAACCTGATCTTCATCAGCCCCTCTAACGCCCCTCTTGATCCCATATTTAAATAGGAGAAGAGATAGGGTTTAGGTGAAGAGATAAGAGTCCAAACTTTCTTAGACTCTACAATTTTTGTGCCGCCCACCCTTTTTTATTTTTGCACCCCATATCTCACAAAAAAAAAGAGAGAAACGTGAACTTCTTACATGCTAAAGAGGAGAAGGTGTTGAAATTTTGTGGCATCCAAATATGAGTGGGCGTGGGCTTCTTATGGCGCATGGAGGAAGTAGAGTTCAATCCACATGGGACTCCTCTTTAGGTGACTGATTTAAACTAAATAAAATTCTAACCAATTCTAATCATATTAAAAATTGATTAGACCCAAATAGATTTGAATCCAAATCTGATTAAGAGCCTAAACTATTTAGATTAAATATCGTCTAATTAAAGAAGGAGTCCTAGTCTTTTTGGACTCTTTTGGTGCTTGAGTCAAACTCAATTTAATCCTAATCTGATTAGGATTTAGTGCACCCATGAAGAGAAAAACTTTTAATCCAAATAAAAATTTAAACACTCTTTACTAGATCCTAATCTAATTAGGAATTAAGTCAAATCTAAATCCTAATCAAACAAGAAATTATCCTCCCATATAATATGATTATCTCATAACCCAATTAGGCTTGATCAAATCAAACCCATGTCAAGTCAAATTGAATCTAATTCAATTACACTTGATGCAAGCCCCATTACTCAATCAAATTGAGCCAATTAGCAATCCAATTGCTAATTAATCCTCCTATAACTCACTAATCCTTTAGCGAGTTACTTAATTGTAACTTTTGTATTAGATTAATCATCAATCAAATTGATGATTAAATCCTATCACAATTCATAATCATAATTCAACCATCTGATCAGTCAAAAATCTCTTTATGTGTGATCCCATAGATTCTATTCTGTCTAATAGTAAGATATATTGTGATCCCTATCACAATATCATCAAAACTCTTTTCAATAGGTTGGAACTATTCTAATTCTACCCATCAAAGATCATCGATCATCGAGATGATGTTCGTGGGTCTCACAATCCACTAGTGACACCTAGCAGTATGTAGTGGCAACCCAGCAGAATAAAAGATAATGAACCTCTAAGAGCAGTTAACGTATGTTACAGTCTCTTTATCGTGAGTCTCGACTAGATGACAGATCATGGATGAATTGTCAAATCTCCTCATCGGTCATATGATAGATTCAATCAGCTCGAGTCCATATGTGATTCTCATAAATTTTTTTTTCATTAATCACACTGCTATGGTCATAGATTTGAGGACTTAGCTTCTTAAATCCCGTAGGACTACTCCCTTCTGCTAGGATCGATAGTTTCTATCTAAGTACATACCCTACTCCTACAGTAGACCAACTGTGTCAATATCCACTACAAAGACTCATTGAGTCAATGCTTATGTATAATCAAACTTTAGCAGCTGCACTGCGAGCAGCTGTAGCATCGCAGGTCAAAGGACAATCACAGCCCTACAGCATCGAGAAAGTCACTAACGAGTGAGCAGACATTCATATGACTTTTCGTATTGGTTACGCTCAGTGCTAGTTGTTCTCTAACAACCACCTGCACTCTCGCTCCAATGTCACTACACCGCAGACTTGAGACTCATATGTCTGAAGAAAGTGATCCATACACTGGTCTATCTGGATCAATCACCATCCCTATAATGATAATATAACCAGGAGCAATTTAAGAATTAACTATTAATGACACATGTCTCAAATTTTTAACTCTTTGAGAATATGTGTCATCATCTTGTTAATCCCTTGGATGATTCATGGACATATAAAATATGAATGATAATATAAGTGCTCTTTAAGTATAAAATCATATCTTAGTAATATGATATGCGTCAACCAAGATTGGATTCTAAGGCATACATCCAATAATCTTTCACTTATACTAAAGCCAATCTATCATATATCAAGCCCCATCTTCACAAGACAGGCTTTAGTCTTCGACCAGCTAAGTGACTTACCAGTAGATTAACCACATCTCATGTAGAGTTTGCTCTCTGCACCTCTATGTATTTCTACTTAAGGCAGTCGCATATTCTGTTGCTCTATGTGCTTAGATATCTGGTGAGACTTAGGCTCCTTAGTAAGGGCTATGGTGTCATTGTCTTTGCAATATAGTGTCATAGCATCTGATGGCATGACATTCAGTTCTGCAACTAACATTAGAACTAGAATGCATCTTACACACTACAGTGTACTCAACTTTCATTGATCGATTGCTTGAAATCCTTCCAGAATATCGATATAATTACACAAGAACACACTCCATGATGTGGACATTCTATCATTAACATCAGACATAAAATTTGAATTGATGTATCCTCCCACTTCTAGCTTGGACCTTTCTCCAAAAGTTAAGAACAAATCTTTTAGTTCTTCTCAAGTATTAATTATATCAGTTCAAGTACATTACGTGGTATACATCTATGTCCAAGAGGATAGCTGATCCCTCTCTAAGATTTCTATGCTGAATCCTTTCAGCATCTACTCTCTGTACTTTATCTATGAAAATACAAGCATCCAATTACATCTATCTCTATAGATCTTTATATTCTCAGAATATAGGTTGTTTGCTTTATGTCTTTCATGAAAAATTTTATATACAACTATATTTTAATAGATGTCAGTATTGGACACTCCCACTGACCCTTTTGGAAACTTAGAATTTCTTATTTCTGATCAAAATAATTTGATCATATCATCGAGATGAATGTTCCAACTCTAAGATTATTGCAGATTTTGTGATCTCTTATCACAAGAAGTGAAATCCATAAGCTACTCCATATAGAAATCTTCAAAAGATATCTAGTCAGGAAAGCTATTTCACATCCTTTTCTTGGAGTCAAAGTCTAACATCGTCTCGTTGTAGGTTTTGAGATCATCTGTATGTTCTCTATCTCTCATGAGAAATAATTTTTCTCTATATCCTCTGTTAAGCATATTTTAGTATCTTTTGAGAGAATGGGAGATCCTACTATATGTACGAGGTGGAGGAATATACGTATACTAGCTTATTATAAATAGATTCTTTAGGTCCTATGGCTCATCGCTCTTCAGAGACACTCTCTTCGAGCTTAACTTTCCTCCACTACTTCATCTTAATTAAACAATTTTTCAAGAAGATAGCATGATAGCTCACAATCACATTATGATTCTTTCAGAAGAAAAGTAGTATCCCAAGCTCTTTTAGGATGAGCTTTATAGACCTATCCTCTAACATATCCACCTACTATCTTTGACACAGGCTGGACATTCTTAGATTTCAAAATAACTAAGATTCAGTTCTCACCATACCAATCTCATATGGTGTGATAGAAACAGATTTAGATAGAACCCAATTTCATAGAAATAAAGTATGTCTCTAAAGAAACAAAAATGAATTAGTGAAGTCCATCATGGACCGTACCATATCTCATATAGTCCTATGACTCTTCTTCATTATCTTGTTGAGCTTAGATGTACTAAGAGGGGTCCAATATGAAACAATGCCATTTTATAAGATAATTGAGAAATTTTTTTCTTTGATATTGCATCCTCGATCAAATCGAAGTATCTTTAAAAATTTTTCGATTTGCTTCTCTACTTTACAACTGAATTCTTTGAATCTTTCAAAAATTTTAGATTTGTATCTCATATACTTATCCATATCATGACTGATCATCGATAAAGATAACGAAATAGAGACAACTCCCTTTGTTAGCACATCAAATGGACTACACATATTAAATATGTGCTAGGATAAGTATCTCAGTGGTCCTTTTTCTCTTATCCCACAAGAGTAGCTTTGTCATTTTTTCTTAAAGAGATGATGTACAAACTAGATATCACTCAACAGTCAATGAGTCCAAAAGCTCATATGTCTCCAGTCTGTTAATCATTTTTTCTCCTATATGACTGAGCCTAAAGTTCCACATATGCTTAAGTTTTATCTCAACTCTGGATCTCTCAGATTCAATGGCATTCACTACTTGCTCAATTAAATTCACAGATGTATTATCATGCAAATGATAGAGACTATTTCTAAGAACTAAATCCAAATGATAATCATAAAAGATAGATGTCCATAGCCATAGTAGCAACTCTTGTCCTATTACAAATTTTAAGGGTCAGCCCTCTACCTTCCTATAGACTCTATACTAAAGTGCATAAAAATACTAGAGTCTATATTCAACTGGGAGAAGAGAAAATCGTAAGGATAGTATTGAGCAATTTTGACTTGCCTACTCAAGGTGTGTCCTTGTTTCTTTAGGCTCTCCAGGTATGTATCTCTGAACTTTTTAAGGTTCCTTACTTATCAATATTTTGACCAATTCAGATGAAATTCCAAGAGGTTCATTCATATGATAGTTTACCATAAACTATCCATATAAACTAAAAAGAGATCACAGGATCAAATCCACAAATAATTCCTTATGCATGGTCATATCGAGCCTTTTAAGCTCCTTAATGTCCTTGATCATTATCAAATAATAATCATAGACAGACTGTCCATCACGCATCTCATGCACTGTGTGACTCTGATCACTTTACAATACTTGTAGATGAATTAATATATCATTGGCAGTGTACATGTGCTCATGCATATATAGCACTTATCTTTATTGTCATTGTCCATTCACTCATAAAGTATAGCTCATTGACTTTAGGTTGGACAGACTGTTAATATTAGAATAATCTGATAGAGAATATTACTTAATTTTTTAAAATTTAGAATGATTCTTAGGTTTGTGAGCCAATCTTTATTGATTTCGATTAAACGGTTGATATCTAGGATTTGAGCTAGAGGGTTGGAAGTTGACACAATAAACAGTAGAGAGCAAAAATTCTAGTTAGATGTTTGTACTTATTTTATAATTTATTCTAAAAATTTTTAGATGTAAAAATACTTTCACTATTTTATCAAATCTTCCACATTCTTCGAGTGAAGAAACGAAAATCCTAACGTGACAACTGAATTTTTAGTAGATGTTGCGGTCCCACCAATGCCGTGCACCTCACCTAACAGTTATTGGTAATACGAACATTGATGCATGGATAATTTTTTGTCTAGATACTTTTCTAAGCATGTTACAGCAACTTGATTTCTAAGTTATGTTGGCTCACCTAACAGTTATTGCCCACACTTCTTTGTTAAGTCAGACCCATCGTTCACAAGTAGATGCAAAGCCGTCATTGAATTCCTCACCTAACAGTTATTGGATCCAACCTCATCTTTATCTTGGAGCAACTCTTTGATAATATAGTGATTGTGTGTTTTCGATGCAACTAAACCATTGTGACCAGTCAAGAACAATTAACGTCGGTAGCACACCCACACATCTACAACGATGGAAGATCATTGGACTTAATATTTATGGAGAGATTTTGAGTTTAGATATCATCTAATCAATTATCACATGACTGATCTAATTGGCATGGGCTAAACTAAACCATCAAGCAACCATATTTGAGACTCAATCTTCTAAATTGGCCAAGTAAGTACAGATTTGTAGGGGTCCCTCCATTATTTTCCTTAGACACTAATAAATTGATCAGATTAGCGAACATAACCAATTAAATAATCATCTTTCAATTACTTACCTTAGACACCAATTGGTTAATTGATTCGAATAGGTTAGCTTAGGTGAATCAAATTCGAGCCATAGAGCTGAATTAGGTCCTTAGGTTAATCGATTCTACATATGGGTATCAATCGATTCGATCAACAATAATTGTATGATCTTAAGTTCTATTGATCCAATTCTAATCAACACTTGATTCAATTTAATCGACTGCTAAATCGATTTAGATCCATTATGATCAAATAAAAAATTTAGATTTAATCCAATTACATGACCTAATTTGATCTACCCATGACCCATCCCTCATGCACAAACACTAATTTTAGATCTTAAATCTAAATTTTTGGATCTAAATTTTTTGCATAAAAAATAAGTTTTGATCTCAAAATAATTTTTAGATCATACATACAATTATATATCATATACATGATTAAAGTTCAGGTCATAGAAACTGATTTCAGACCTAAATATACTTTCATATATCATATATACGAATTAAAATAGATCTCAAAATTTTTTCAGATCTAAACAATAAAATATATATTACATATATGTTAAAAAATTAGATCTAAAATTTTATTTTAATTAAAAATTTTAATATCATTTTAAGACAACCATACAGCATAACAAGTTATATCAGGACAATCTTATGTCAGAACGACATAAAAAATTTTTAGATCTAAAATTTTTTTCTATAGATTTTAGATCTAAATCTTAATCTCATGCATATGACATGGCTTTGATACCATTGTTGAAATTTTATAGTTTCATGCATGCAAAAATTTAAAATGAGTATGCAGTAAAAATTTTAAAAATTCAGATTAAATCTAATTTAATCTAAGCATGCATAAGATTAAATCGTAAAATCATAAAATAAGATCTACATATGTGAGATAGGATTCAGATATAGAAATTAAATAGAAAAAAATAAATAAAAAAGATATAATCTTTATATCTTGATGCGGATCGATCTACACTGCGAACTAATGATCATGGATGTCTTTCGAAGGTTTCTTGAAACCGCACAAGTGTCTAACCTCTATGGATATCCACATGAAGCTTCGATCTGATCAGAAGCTTCTTGATCTCACTAGAGTGCTAGCTTCTTCCAGAGATCGTTTTTTGACGGTTGAAAAATTTTTTTTCTCTCAAGACATTCTTAGAAAAGAAGAAGAAAATAGGAAGATGATGATATCTACACTAGAGATCATGAGAAGAATTTTTTTTTTCTTTTCTTTCTAAAACTCATGCACTAAATCTCTACGCTAAAGATATAAGAATTTTTATCCAACTCTTAGACAAAGAAGAGAGAAAACTCATATCCAAACTAGGACAAAAGAGAGAGAAGAGGCCCTAACAACTAACCTTTGGTTGTTGGTAAGAAAGAAGAGATATGGACCAACTTACCTTACGCCATGACCCATCACGCCATACCTCTCTCCCTTGAGTTTTTCCACACACATACCTCTAATTTTTGGCATCAAAACTTGATCTTCATCAGCCCCTCTAATGCCCCTCTTGATCTCATGTTGAAATAGGAGAAGAGATAGGGTTTAGGTGAAGATATAAGAGTCCAAACTTTCTTAGACTCTACAATTTTTGTGCCGCCCACCCTTTTTGATTTTTGCACCCCATATCTCATGGAAAAAAAAAGAGAGAAACATGAACTTCTTACACACTAAAGAGGAGAGGGCGTTGAATATTTTGTGGCATCCAAATATGAGTAGGCATGGGCTTCTTATGGTGAATGGAGGAAGTGGAGTCCAATCCACATGGGACTCCTCTTTAGGTGGTTAATTTAAATCAAATATAATTTTAACTAATTTAATCATATTAAAAATTGATTAGACCCAAATAGATTAAATCTAAATCTGATTAGGAGCCCAAACTATTTAGATTAGATGTTGCCTAATTAGAGGAGTCCTGATCTTTTTGGATTCTCTCTTGGTGCTTGAGTCAAACTCAATTTAATCCTAATCTGATTAGCATTTAGTGCACCTATGAAGAGAAAAATTTTTAATCCAAATAAGAATTCAAACACTCTTTATTTGATTCTAATTTAATTAAGAATTAAGTCAAATTTAAATTCTAATCAAACAAAAAATTATCCTTCCATGCAATTTGATTATCTCATAACCCAATTAGGTTTGATCAAATCAAATCTATGTCAAGTTAATTAAATCTAATTCAATTAGACTTGATGCAAGCTCCATTGCTCAATCAAATTAAGTCAATTAACAATTCAATTGCTAATTAATCCTCCTATAACTCACTAACCCTTTAGCGAGTTACTTAATTACAACTTTTGTATTGGATTAATCATCAATCAAATTGATAATTAAATCCTATCATGATTCATAATCATAATTCAATCATCTGATCAGTTAAAAATCTCTTTGTGTATGATCTCATAGATTTTATTCTGTCTGGTAGTGAGATATATTGTGATCTCTATCACAATATCATCAAAACTCCTTTTAATGGGTTGGAACCATTCCAACTCTGTCCATCAAAGATCATCGATCATCGAGATAATATTCATGGGTCTCACAATCCATCAGTGACATCTAGCAGTATGTAGTGGCAATCCAGCAGAATAAAAGGTGATAAACCTCTAGGTGTAGTTAACGTATGATACAGTCCTCTATCGTGAGTCCCGATCAGATGACAGATCATGGATGAATCATCAAATCTCATCATCAGTCATATGATAGATTCAATCAGCTCGAGTTCAAATGTGATTCTCATAAAAACTCTTTTTCATTAATCACACTGTTATGACCATAGACTTAAGGACTCAGCTTCTTAAATCTCATATATAGGACTACTCCCTTTTGCTAGGATCGATAGATTCTATCTAAGTGCATACCTTACTCCTACAGTAGATCAACTATCACCAACATCCACTACAAGGACTCATTGAGTCAATATTTATGTGTAGTCAAACTTCAACAGTCACACTACGAGCAGCTGTAGCACCACAGGTCAAAGGACCAGTCACACCACTGCAGCATCGAGAAAGTCACGAGTGAGCAGATATTCATGTGACTTCTCATATTGATCACACTCAGTGTTAGTTATTCTCTAACAACCACCTACACTCTCGCTCCAGTGTCACTACACCGCAGACTCGAGACTCATCTGTCCGAAGAAAATGATCCTTGCACTGATTTATCTGGATCAATCACTATCCCCATGATGATCCTATGATCATGAGCAATTTAAGAATTAACCATCAATGACACATATCTCAAATTTTTAATTCTTTGAGAATATGTGTCATCATCTTGTTAATCCCTTCGATGATTCATGGACACATAAAACATGAATGGTAATATAAGTATTCTTTAAGTACAAAATCATGTCCTAGTAATATGATATGCATCAGTCAAGATTGACTTCTAGGGCATACATCCAATAACCCTATCATCCGCAGACGAGTGGGCAAGTTGAGGTTTCTAATCGACAAATCAAAGTCATCCTAAAGAAGACTGTAAGCACCAATAGGAGAGATTGGTCATTGAAATTGATAGATGCACTATGGGCATATCGTATAGCTTTTAAGACCAACTTAGGAATGTCTCCTTATAGGCTCGTATTTAGCAAGGCTTATCACTTGTCAGTGGAACTAAAACATAGGGCAATGTAGGAAATTACAAATAAACGAACTTCAAAAAATTAAGAATGAAGCCTATAAAAATGCTAAAATTTATAAAGAAAGAACTAAAGCTTTCTATGATCAAGCAATTAGTAGAAGATCTTTACACCTGGACAAAAATTTTTTTATATAATTCTAGGCTACATCTACTCCCAGGGAAACTAAGATCTAGATGGATCGGGCCTTATATAGTCCAAAAAATCTTCACACATGGGACCGTAGAAATTGAAAATCCAAGTAATGGTGCCACTTTTAAAGTTAATGGGCAATGATTAAAATCATTCTTGAAGCTGGACACGAAAGAAACTGGGGAGGTGATGATCCTGTACGAACCATCATAATTAAAATCCTGCAGTCTGGCTGAAAATGTTAAACTTAGTACTGATTGAGAGGCAACCTAATGTCTGTATTTTTTTTCAATCATTTTATTTTTATTTTATAAAAATTTAATAAGTTGAGAAAAAAATATCACCAACATCAACCAATTGAAGAAGGATCTGTAGCAAAGACACATCAAGTGGTTTCCTTTTGTGTTACATTTTTCATTAAGCTTTTCTCTCCTTCCATTGATAATAGAAATTAAGTTGGGGGGGCATGACCAACTTAAGTTTAAATGAGTCCTCAAAGTATGATAAAAAATAATTAACCTTGTGTACCCAAACTTTATCTTGATTAGAAGTTAATTGGGCATTCTAATCAATGAGTGATTAACGATCTTGATAATTTTAGAGATATTGAGGGATAAATTATTAAGAAAACTCAATAAAAAATAGGGTTTAGATCAGACTAAATTTTAGAGTGATTCCAGTACACTCTTCTTACCTCTCTTAATGAAGAATCTGCTTCATGGGGAGTTTGGATGGAAAGGATGAGGTATGCAAAAGTTCTCCTTAAAATTTTATTGCATGAAAAAAAAAGTTTAGTATTGTCTCATCAAATAATCGGGCCTCTTCGTCTAAGTAAGCATTGTGATTTCCATCAAAAGATGGAGATGCTAGAAATCGATCATAGAGTCAGTCTCATCTCAAATTTTTTTTTGAACTCGAGTTAGTAAGTCCAATGGGTGTTCTACATCTAATGCCCTAAAGTCAACTAATTTTAGAGTCATTGATCGAAGGCTCGCTAGAAGGATCAGTGAAAAAGCTAAAGAAGCTAAGACATTACACTAGACTCTTCTTTTAAAAAAAATAATAGATAATAAAGGGACTAAATTACAAGAAGACAACAAATTCAGCTCACATTAAGTTAAAGGACTTAAAGAGTAAAGTGAGGAGTTGGTAAAAGAAGATCTTTAAAAATTTCTGTGGCTAACACTCAACCACTAATGAGATCAAATTAATAATCCAATGAAGTATCTCTTTAATATTCTGACCATATATCAGCTGTCTTTAGGAATATCTAAAATAAACTTTAATTCAAGATCGAGTCGGTACATACTATTAATTTATCTATTTTACTTGAGAACAAGCAAAAGCTAAGTTGGGAGGTGTGATAAACATGAGAATTAATATATTAGAAACCCTAAATACATCATGAATTAAGTTAATTAGTTGAGAATTAATGCTATTTAATTCATTTTGCAGGTAATTTGAAGATTGGGTTCAATTAGGCTCAATTTGATCTAATTTAGCTTGAACACAAGTTCTTCCAAGAGCTAGGAAGAGCATCCAAGGGTTCTCATCAATTTGCTACATCCAAGGGAGGAGAATCCATGTGCCAGCCATAAGAATCCAAGGCAAGAAGATCAATGGTCAAAGAAAAATACATGAAGATCTGAAGGCTGAAATTTCTTGGAGCACTCTCCCACAAATTGAAGAGGGAATCAATGGCTAGGAACCACCCCAACAACCATTCAAGGGTCCTCCTTCAAGGTGCCAAGAGTGGAGAATAAACGGAAGAAAATTATGAAGAAACCAAGTTCAACAAGGAAGCTATCCAGAGGCATCAGGGCCTTTCATCAGAATCAAGCTCTATCTCAAAGCAGAAGAGCCCAATCAAGCAACCAATAGATCCCACACCTCATCCTTATTGGTGCCATCAGCCTAAAGAAGAAATCAGGGGTGCAGGATCCAAAATAGGCAGTTAATCTCTCTTCTCCAGTCGGCCACCCTAGATTTTGACCATCTTGGAGTGAGGACACCTGAACGGTAGGCTACATGCCTCCAAATTAAGCAAGACCAACCCCAAAAGACTCCTGAAAGATTCAGCTATGGAATATAATTTGCTGATTTAAAATCAAATTTTAGATGAAGAGGTGGCAAGCAATTCAATATGATAACAATGTTAAATACAATAGGCAACAGTTGACGCATTCAGATTCAGCCCAGCTTCTCTTGGTGCAGAGAATAAATCAGGCGACCATATTTGGACGATAAGAACCTAACTTGGAATGGATCAAAAGTAGCTAACAATAGTCCTAATTAAGTACCACACACCTAGGCAAAAGATAAAGATGTTGGGCAGCCCAAATGGAAGAGTCCAAGGTGCCTACTATATTTTTATTTGGGTAGCTCTATCTTACCTAGTTTGCAAGATTCTATGGGCCCAGGAGGACTAATGAATGAAAGAGATTAAGAACTCTAGAAGGTATGGCACAAGGTGTCTCCCAATTGCTATATGGGGCATCATTTGCTAAGGAAGGAAAGTGCAACCATAGGCACCCAAGAGGGTCTACAAATAGATCTAACCTCCACCCTAAAATGAGAGAGCCATCCACCATCCTTTTCCATGCCTCCACACAAATCAGCCACCTATAGCCTACCATTCTTTCTCCCTCTCCCTTGCCATCCAAAGCCCTTCCACACCTTCCATCCTACCTTCCTCCACAAAACCTCAACGTCAAGATTCAAGTTGAAGCAATCCTCAAGCATGCGCAGCTAAAGGGCTGAGTTCTGGAGAAGTAGAAGAAGTTATCTAGCATGGTTTGTAATTTTCTTTTCTTCATCCCTTGTAATTTTTTTTAATGCAATGAATAACATGTTTTCTTGCTCAATTTTAATGAAATTTTATTGCATGAGATCTTGTCTTTGTGTTAACATGCTTGCCATTGATTAAGATCTAAATAGACTATATTTTTCTTTGGGATGGATTGTGATCGGAAGATACGATCTATACTCAAATTAATAGTTTATATTAGAGTGAAATCATTGAAAGTCATGTTCTAAATTTTTAGGAATTAAGAATTGAATAACTTATGATTCTATAGGGATGGGTCATGATCGAGAGATACGATTTATATTCTAAAAAAATAAGTTATAGTCATAACTTAGTTCTTAAAATTTAAATTCTTGCATTAAAAAGAATTACCATAACCATGCTAAAGATGGATTCAAAAACCCCAGAATGCCTTCAACTGATTCTTAAACCCCCAGTTAATTAGTGCTTGCTTTCTCTTATTTTAATTTGCTAGATCTGAATTTTAAACTTGCTGAATTTTTTTTAATTTACTTGCTAAAATTTCTATCTTAAAGTTTAATCTAAAATTTTGTTTTCAATTAAAATTGGAATAACTTAGCCTACATTCTCTGAAGAAATCGACACTCGACTCACCATTATTCTAACTAATAATAGGATCAGTTTAATTTTATCTTTGGTGCTGTAATGACAAGCATCACTCGACAACCCAGATGTGGGGTGATGCATATGTCGAGGAGGCCGTGCAAAGATTTTTTGCCAGCAACCTTAGAGCTTTTGGAATACCATTTGTGAGACCATTATTAAGATTCTCTGAGATCCATATCTGTGTGATCAGTTGAGCTCATTATCATAACTATCACAGCAGGTAAGTCAAGCAATATCAATAAATTCCTTTATTTATTTTAAATTTTTATATGGAAGAGCTTCACATAGTTGGACTTCAGTTGGAGGAAGGGATCTAGAGGTCAAAAATCAATCTACCCATCTGATGGATATGTTGGAGGTGTAGATACGTCTGTATGATCGAATAAAATATATAGGAACAATCCATTTGAGAATCAAAGGAGTATATCAAAATATACCCCTCTATATCAGTTTAAGATTCAAGTGGGAGGAAGGGGGTATCCAAAGGGTTAAAATTTAATCTAACTATCTGATGGATGAAACAAAAATATCTATAATTCTATATCATTGAATTAAATATGTAGAAATAATTCATTTGAGAATCGAAAGAGTATATCGAAATATATCTTTTCATGTCGATTTAGGCTTCAAATGGGAGGGTGGGGTATCCAAAAGGTCAAAATTCAATCTAATCATCTGATGGACTAGTCAAAGATATCTATAGCTCTATATCATCATATAAAATATGTAAGAATAATCCATTCGAGAATCAAAGAAGTATATCGAAATATATCCCTTCATGGTAGTTTAAGCTTCAAACGGGAGGGAGAAGATAACTAAAAGGTCAAAATTCAATCTAACCATTTGATAGATTGATCGGAGATATCTATAGCTCCATATCATTGAATAAAATATATAAAAATAATTCGTTTAAGAATCGAAAGAGTATATTAAAATATAACCTTCTGTAAAGATTTAGGCTTGAGGTGCATCAATTACTTTAATTTTATGGTTTCAATTAATTTAATTTTAAAATTATTAATAATATTTTATTTTTTTTGTTACAGGATACTGGGATATTCGACTTTCATCCACCTACTACTGCAGATAACGTACAAGAAGAGGAGGAAGAGGATCTTCATTGATTTTTATTAATTTTGATATAATATATTTAATTTTGATATGTGAATAATGGAATCTTGTATAATTAGATAATTCATATTTTTTATATAATATTAATATTTTATTTATGATGGTGATAGTTAATTGTTAGTTGTTGTGGTATCTGTAAATATATATTGATTGTTAATTTAATTATAATAAATTATAATAAATATATTTTTTATAATTTTTTAAAAAAAAATCTATTATTAGCAATGACTAAAACCACTCTAATACCATCACTAACTATTAGCGATGGCTGTAGCTTATTAGCTACAGCTTACAGTGGTCGCTAATATATTTTTTTATTTTTTAAATTAAATTAAAAAATAATCTTGAAATTATTATAAGTGATGGATATGTCGTCGCTAATTATTATTGCTAATACTTTATTAATGATGGCTTTGCCCATCATTGCTAATAATAGTTTTTAGCATCTAACTTTTTTTTAACGGTTTATTGATGATGATGTCGCTGTCGCTAATAGTATTGATGATGATGTGCCATCGCTAATGGTATTAGCGACGGCTTTTAGGTAATTAGTGACAACATTTAGCTATTGCTAATAACTAATTTTTTTTATAGTATATAGCTAATTAATTCGAACCATTGGCAAGTTCTATAAATAGACCTGCACTTTATTTAAAAACCACTTTACTTTTTTCTCTGTGTGGAAGCCCTGCTGAAACTTTCTTAGAGCTTTTTTAATATCATCGAAGTTGGAGAAAGGATTTTCTGACATTGTCAAAGCTGGAGAAGAGTCCATAGAAGCCAAAAGAAGGGTTCTTCAAAAGCTTCCTCAGAACCTCATCTTTGTCTATTAGGTAGACTTCTTCATTCTTGGCTTTCTTTTCATGCACATTAGGGTTTTATATCTCTATAATCCATATTTTCTTCTCTTGGATAGTTCTTTCTTTTTCTTTTTCATCTGCTTTCCTCTCTTCATTTTTTTTTTCTTTCAAAAAATATCCTCTGATAATAGTGAGATAAGTTAGGATGATCATGTACCTCGATCGATCCAACCACTACTTGAGTTTGAAGTGGAAACTCCAACTCGAACAACGATCGAGGTTAGTACTTCAGATCAGGAAGATCCAGAGTCTCCCATAAGGAGATTATTGGATTATTTTGGTCCTAGTACTGAGCAATCCATCTTAATCGATCTTGATCTTTAGGAATTTAGGAAAAAATACTCAATTTTTGAATAATTCCAACTCATAGTTTTAGATCGGGATGATTGGATCATTGAACCACCAAAAGATTGTGTCGCATTTTATGATGAGATACTTTGATCTAGAGTTTGATTTTTCTTACATCCTTTGTTTAGTAATGTCTTAGACTTTTATGGGCTTCATCTAACCCAAGTCACTCCCAATGCCATTAGGATGATCATTGTCTTCATCATTTGTTGTCAATTCTCCACCATAGAGCTTAAGATTTCTCTCTTTAGGATACTGTTCGTCCTAAAGAAGTATCCTTATAAAAAAGACTGGTAGTATTTTTCACCTCGATCTAAGTATAAATTCGATCCTGTCTTTTCTTCTTTTATCCATAATTAAAAAAATCATTTCTTCTTTGTTTCTTCAAATGTTCCATGGGATTTCAACTGCAACTGACATAAGTCTGAGATCAAACAAAACTCTAATAATGAGATACTACCTGGATATGAGGAGGCTTTTACAGAACTACTGGGTATGAAGGTACCCAAGCTGAGCCTACTAGTGTTTGACTAGTCTTTATTTAACATCAGCATTAGTCAAATCTCTTTTCAGGATAAGTCCGATGTTAATTTCTGTTCTTCATCATTTTCATTTCATCATAATTTTTTTAACAATTTTTTTTTTCTTTTGCTGCAGCAATAATGAGGTTCGATCCAAAAAGTCTATCTAATACAAAAAGAAAAAGCAAGATCCAACAAATAAGCCTACCCCGAAGAGGAGTAAGGAGGCTGCTGCTTCTTCCAAATTGACTGCCCTCAATCTTCATCTGGGGCCATAATGATAGAGGCAGATGTTGCCCCAATTTCTATTACACCGTCGATGGTCAAAAATCAACATCGATAGTCTGTCGAGGTGGCTCGTCCACCTTCAAAGGAGGCATCTATGCATCCAAGGCAACCTTCTTCTCCAGCACCTCCTCTGCCGTCGATGAAGTCAGCTTGGTCAACAGAGCAGTGGTCGAGATCTCAGACCTCCAATGTCAACCCATCGTCTACCTCATCAAAGAGGATTGACCTCTCCAAGACATCACTTTTGGAGACATCAAGGCTCGACAGGAATCTACTATGCACTATGATACTCTAGAAGGATCTGGATGCTCGAAGGAGGGACCTCTCAATTGAGCAGATAATAAATTGTAGATCCAACAGTATTTTGGATGTAAGTTTCATCCTTTTTTACTTCTTTCCCTTTTTCTTTTACATCAACTTTTTATCGATCTAAATGTATTCACATTTTTCTTTCTACAGTCGGCCATATTCTTCAGGTTGCTTAATGAGCACCTGACATGGTTTTTTAAAAATAAAAAGTCCTCAAAAAGGGGCTTAAGGTCAAGAAAGAGGTCAAAAAGGTGATCAAAAAGGCTAAGAAGGTAGCAAAAAAAAGGCTGCCAAAGAGAATGAACTTGCTGAGGGGCTAACGAGGTGGCTCCAAGAAAAAATGGATACAATAAAAGAGAAGACCTCGAGGCTGGAGGCCAAGTTGAAGGAAGTCGAATCAATAATTGAGAAACGTGACTTGATCCTTCTTTCATACCAATGATAACTCGAGAAAGACAAGGAGCATGTTTTGAAGGCCGTTGAAGATTATAAAGCTTCAGATGCCTTTCAAGATGAAGTCATGGAGGCTTCCGAGGGGGCTTTCGACTATGGCTTCTTGAGCTGCATGAGCTTAATCATAAAACTCTTTTTTGACCTTGATTTTAGTAAGCTTACCACAGAAGCGGCTCTGACAGCAGCATCCAAAGTGACCTCAGGAGCTACATCCGAGGTCGTCACCATGACGCCACTTGCTGTTCCTTCTATCGAGGCACCCAAGTTGATTCCTCAAACTAAGATTCCTCTGACTAAAGTCTCAGCTAGTTCAGTTGAGATCTTAGCCATTGAGATTATTCTAATAGAATCGGCTAACAAGGATCCTACTTAGCTCCTCCAGCAAATGGTCTTTAGGCTAATGCCTGAATTATCACTGTAACTTTTTCTTTCTTTATTTTTTTTAAATTTTTGTATTAGCTCGATGTGGACTTTTGTAAATATTTTTGATATCAACGAAATGCATTTTCTTCAGATCTATCTCTTCCTTTTTTTCTTCACATCGGATATTATCAATCTTACTTAACTCGATCTAGGTCTTAATAATTTGAAAATTTTATAATTTTTCTTAAGTCATTCATAATAAATGACCATCATCTAACTTCGATCAAATAATTATAGATAAATACAATTTAATTTTGGTTGGATAAACAATTAAGCCATTAATCTTGACTCGATCTTCGTTAAATTAATAATAAAGCCAATGTGGCTAAACTTAACATGTAAACTTGTCATTGACTTGAACTAAATCAAATCAATCAACTTGAAATGAATTGACCTTTGATAATTCATTATAAAGGTTTCAAAAATATCTTTATTTGAGTTCAAAGTGGCAGGTCAGATCTTTTTGTCTGTAGAACTTTAACCAATGATGCCTTTTTATGACTTTGATCATTAATTGCTTTGAACCGATGTCGCAAAGTCTAACTTGTAGATCCGGATACTTCACTTCAGATTCTTGTTGAATCTATCCTGAAAATCAAATATTTCAGTAAATATTTGTGAGGTCTGATATAAAGATCAAGTATCCCATATCTTTTATCTATGAGGTCTAATCTGGAGATCGGATGTCTCGCATCTTTTATCTGTGAGGTCTAATTTGAAGATCGGATGTCTCACATCTTTTATCTGTGAGGTCTAATCTGAAAATCAGATGTTTTACATCTTTTATCTATGAGATGCAATCCAGAGATCAAGTATCTTATATTTTTTATTTGTGAGGTTTAATCCGGAGATCGATGTCTCACATCAAGTTGTTCTGATTTGGTTGGAATTGTTATAGCCTTAATTCGGCTTTTTCCGATCTTATTTGGAGACTTGAGTCTTTTTCTTGTCCTTATTTGGTTGGACTTAATGACCTCATTTAGATGAGATTCTTTACACTATCCTCATTTGATTGGACATCATAGCCTCATTTGGATAGATTTACTTCTCTCAATTGATTTGATACCGATCTAGTTTAGATATGATCTTCGTCTATTATCATTTTCGTTTGATCGATTTTCATCGATCTATTTTGGATGAAAAGAATTATTTGACAAAAACCATCTTTATTGAGATGATCAGAAATTTATCTTTATTGGGATAAAAGTTGAAGATTTTATTGAAAAACTTTATTGATAGTATATTTTGAGATTCTCAGCATTCTATATTTATGGAATAATTGTACTATCCAGATTCTCAATTTGGTATCCTCTGAATGAATCACTTCTATAATCCAATAGGGTCCTTCCCAATTTGGAATAAGTTTTTCTTGTTCTATGGGTTTTGAGGCTTCAGCTCGGCGGTGAACTAAATCTCCTTTATGAAAGACTTTAGGTTTTATCCGAGTGTTATAGTGTCTGGCTACTTTTTGTTTATAAGCTGCCATGTGAATTTGAACTCTTTCTCTAGTTTCATTAAGTAGATCCAGATCAATTCTCAGTCAATGTGAATTGCTTTCTTCATGAATGTTTTTTGTTCTGATCATTAGTAGAACGATCTCTACTGGCATTATAACTACTGCTCCAAAAGTGAGCTTAAAAGATGTTTCTCTGGTAGGCCTCTGAGGTGTAGTTTTATATGACCAAGGAACACTATAAAGCTCTTCTGCCTAAAGATCTTTCACCTCTATGAGTCTAGTCTTTAGACCTTGAAGAATAGTTCTATTAGTGACTTCAATTTCTCTATTTGACTATGGATGTTCCACCAAGATAATTAAGCCTATGGTTTATGTGAAGTTCGAAACAAAATTTTTTAAACTTTTGATTATCAAACTGCCATCCATTATCGATGATTATAATCCAAGATAAGCCAAAATGATAGATAATTGACCTCCAAATGTAGTCTTGCATCTTCTTCTCGGTGATTTATGCCAAAGGTTCAGCTTCTATCCATTTGGTAAAATAATCAATAGCTACAATCAAAATTTTTTTTTATCTTATAGCCCTTGGAAAAGGTCTCAGAATATCCATTCCTCATATAACAAAAGGTCAATGTATTATAATAGAAATGAGTTCAGCTGTAAGCTGATGCTGAATATTAGCATACCTTTGACACTAATCACATTTGTTGACAAGATCAATTATGTCCTTTTGGATAGTAAGCTAATAGTAATCTTATCGAATGACTTTGTAAGCCAGTGACCTACCCCCCAAGTGATTGCCAAAGATTCTTTCATGGATTTCTCGAAGAGCATAATCAGCTTTCGATGGTCACAGGCACTGAAGTAATGGGAATGAATATGATCTTTTGTATAATCGGTTATCTTGAATGACATATCGTGAAGCTTGTCTTCAATTCTTCTTGCTTCAATTGGATCAGTTAGCAGAGTTCCTTTAGTAATATAATTCATTGGTGGATCAATCCAACTTGGTTTGTGTTCAATTTAGACGATTGGTAAGACTTCAATACTGAGCCTTTCAAGAACATCAATGAAAACCCTTTGGTTGAGCTCAAAAAATTCAATGCGGCCAAATGTGGTAGGGTATCAGCTCGGACATTCTCTGATCTCAATATTTGTATAACTTTTAAGTCTTCGAAGTTTTTTGATAACTTTTTTACATTCTACAGATATTGAGACATTATAAAATTTTTAGCTTCAAATTGACCTTGTACCCATCCTATGATAAGCTGAGTCGATAAAGACACTGAGTCTCCTGATATTATGCTCTATAGCTATTTTGAGTCCTATAATAAGTGCTTCATATTCTACCCCATTGTTTGAAGTGTTAAAATTGAATCTTAGAGTATGCTTGATAATAACACCTTTTGGACTGATCGAAATCAAACCAACTCCATTTTCTTTCAAATTTGATGCTTTATCAACATGTAGCACCTAGCAAGAACCTTTTTCAATATTTATTAGACTTTCTAAGATTGGTTCTTTATCAGAATAGAATATTTCATAATAAAATCAGCTAATATTTGAGCTTTCAACAAAGATCAAGGTCGATAATGAATATCGAATTTACTTAATTCAATAGCCTATTTAGCTATCCAATTCGAAGTATCAAGTCGTTGCAAGACTGACTTTAAGGATTGATCAGTTAGAACAATAATAGAATGAACTTGAAAATAAGATTGAAATCATCTGGCCGATATAATAAGAACATAGATCATCTTTTCAGTTTTAAAGTATCGAGTTTCAACATCTCGAAGTAATTTGCTAGTGTAATAGATTGATTTTTATATTCTTGTATCATCTCAGACTAAAATCGAGCTAACAGCATTAGTTAAAATAGATAAATACATGAATAATTCTCCACCTTCAATCAATTTTGATAACAATGGAGCCATGTCGAGATATTTCTTAAAATCATCGAAGGCAGTTCAGTATTCATCCGATCAATTAAAATTTTTTATCTGCCTCAAGATTTTGAAGAAAGAAAGATATTTCTCAGTCGATTTAGAAATAAATTGATTGAGCGATGCTACCCATCTGATAAGTCATTGTACCTCTATTATTCTTAAATATTTTATCTCAAGTAACTCTCAGATCTTCTCAGGATTAACTTTTACTTCTTTGTGTTACAAAAAAATTCAAAAAAAAATTTAATGTCACTCCAAAAGCATATTTATTGGGATTGAGTTTTATTTCATATTTACATAATTCTTTGAAGGCTTCCACTAGATCGATAATATACCAATCTGATTTAGTACCTTTTACTAATATATCATCAACATAAACTTTCATATTATGGCAGATTTGCTACTTAAAGATCTTGTTGACTAAACGTTGGTATTTAGCACCTATATTTTTAAGACCAAAAGGCATTATATTATAACAATACAAATCTCTTTCAATGATAAAAGTTATATTTTTTTCATCTTCAAATGCCATTCTAATTGATTATAGTCAAAAAAACATCCATGAAGCTCAGTAATTTATATCCCGAAGTGGCATTAACAAGTCGGTCGATCTTTGGAAGAGAAAAACTATCTTTTGGACAGACTTTATTAAGATTGGTATAATCAATACAGATCCTCCATTTTTTATTTATCATTTTGGCTATAATAATATTTGCAATCTACTTCGGATATTGTGCCTCTCTGATGAACTCAGCTTTTAAAAGCTTACCAACTTCATCATCTATTGCTTTTTATCTTTTTGGGGTGAAGTTTTTCTTCTTTTGTTGTACTAACTTATGCTTTGGATCAATATTTAATTTATGTATAATGATATTGATAGAAATTTTTGGCATATCAAAGATTGATCAGATAAAAACATCAGCATTTGCTCGAAGAAAAGATATCAATTTTTCTCTCAGATCAAGATTTAATTGAGATCTGATCTGAACGATTTTCTCTAGATCTTCACCTAAAGGATCAGTAATAAGCCATTTGGCTAGTTCTCCTCAATTTTTGCTGATCTAAGTTTTGTCCTTTTGATCAGGTATTTTAATTGGTCGAGCTTCTATTGATTTTTTTTATCTTTATGGCTATCAACAAGCACTGTCTGGTAAGCACTTGATCTCCTCGCATCTCGCTGACTCCATCTTTTGTTGGGAATCAGACTAACAAATGATAAATGGAGACGATAGCCTTGAGGACATTAAGTTCAGATCGTCTAAGAATAGCATTGTATGTCGATGGTATTTTGACAACTAAAAAGGTGAGCTGCATAGTTGACTGATGGAGTTCCTTCCTTGTGGTAACTAACAGGATGATCTCTCCCTCTATAACTACAGATTCCAAAGAATCGATCAGCAGAGCATCGACCTATTTTAACTGACCTAGCATATTCATTTTTTGAAATGTATCATGGAACAATATATCAGCGGAGCATTCATTATTAACTAATATTCTTTTTACATCATATTTTGCTATTGTCATAGAGACAATAACAGCATCATTACGAAAAATTTGGACTCCTCTAACATCATCATTAGAAAATGAAATTGTATTGTTAGTATGTTGCCGCTTTGGAGTAGGGCTTTTGGCTACTTCAGCTGCTTCCTGAACTCTATCGAGATCTAAGATCATGTTAATGACTCCAACAGTAGGCTTATTAAGCTTATGTTCATTATCGGGCCTCTAGCATTGTTCAACAGCTTGACTTGCCCGATCTTGAACATATTTGCTGAGATAATCTTAGCAGATTAGTGTCTCAATCTCATTTTTAAGTTACCGACACTCTTCAGTATCATGACCATGATCTTGATGGAAGTGGCAGTACTTTCTTTTATCTCTTTTCGTCGATAGAGCTTTCATGAAATTAGATCAGCGAAGATATTTGAGTTTGAAGAGTAGAAAATGAGGCGTAGGTATCGAATCACCGAGGTAGACTTTTGGACCTTGAATTTTTTTGAGGTTGATCGGAATCATTCCTTTGTTGATTTTCACGGTCTTCTTCTCGAGACTGCTTTTTTTCATTCTTTTTTTCTTCGCCTAGCGAAATATGCTCTCTTCTTTTTCAGCTTGAGCATACTTCCAGATCCGAAGTACCATCTGCTCATAAATGTCTAGATAATTCTTGTTGAGAAAAAAAATCAGGCGATTGCTTCGGAGTCCCTGCTTCAAAATAGCCATTGCAATAGACTCGTTAAAGTTTTTCACCTCATGGCGGTGTTGAAATGTGCCATTTATTTTTAGAGAGAGTCACCTTATTGCTACTTGACAGTAAAAAAATTATTTGTATTCTTTAGATGGACTTGATTATTACTAAAATAAGTGATGAACAGTTTCGCCAACTGTTTAAAGGAGAAACTAGATCATGGTTGGAGTCTGGAGAATCAAATTCTTATAGATTTTTTGAAGATAATTAAGAAGGCGATACAAAATAGGGCATCAGATGTCCCTTGCAATCTCATAATAGTCCTGGAGCCTTCAAGATGGTCCAGAGGATTAGTGGAACCATCAAACGATTCCACCAGAGGATTAGTGGAACCATCAAACGATTCCACCATTGGCATCTTGAATTGAGAGAAAATCGATTCACTTAGAATTTTTTGAGAAAAAGAAAACTGTAAATTGAAATCTCTTCCACTTTGAGGATAGCCTCCAAGCTGTATTTCCATCAGTCTTTTCTCAAGATCTTGAATCTTCTGTCCAAGACTTTCTCCCAGTATGGTTTCTTACTGTATGGAGTAGATTCTACTTCTTAAGACTGATCAACGTATGTGATCAAGAAGATGATCATGACAAAAATCTTGATAAATTGGTTGCTGGGTGTGGTGAGATTGAGCTTCTTAAGAGGTCACTTCTTGCTGCTATTCAGTAGTACGCTAAAATTATTGTACCGCAGCAGTAAGGGTTTGGACCTACTGAATCAGCAGATTAAATTATTACGGATCAACTATAATCGAAGGTTGAGTATTCTCCTGAACATCTTCTTGAGAAAATGGTGTAGGTAGAGGATGATTTTGTGCCTTCTTGTTTATCATTTTCATAAAATCTTTTGCCCTCCTTTTAGCATCAATCTGTTATCGTAAGGCTTCGAAAGGAAGAAGATGAGATCGGTGTGAGATCGAACTAGGATGCTATTAAAGATCAAGTCGATGCAAGCCATGAGTAAATCTGTAAAAAAAGTTCTAGGACTAGTGGGTTATCCTTCGATTTAGGATCCTCCAATACTTAAGTTAGTTAGAGTCTTGAGAACAGAAAATAGAAATGAAAAAATTGGAAGACAAGAAGAGAGATTTTGAATGAACAGAGTGAGGACTCTTGTTCCTTTTTCAACTCTCCCTCTAAAGGAAATAAGAATCCTTACTCTGTTCACTCAAAATCTCTCTTCTTGCCTTTCAGTTTTTTCATTTTTACTGTATGTTCTCAAGGCTTCAGCAAACTTTAACATCGGAGAGTTCTAAACAGAAGAATATCCCACTAGTCCTAGGACTTCTTTTATAGATTTACTCGTGGCTTGCATCAACTTGGTCTTCAACAGCATTCCAGTTTGGTCTCGCACCAATCTCATTATTTTCCTCCTGAAGCCTTCGACAACAAAGCCTATAACCTGTAAGAGCCCATTAAAGTTCCTACCCCAATGCCAACGTATGGATCTGTTGGTCTAACAAAAAATTTAAAAAAAAAAAAAAAAATCCAAATGAGTTGCCCAAGCCACAAATCCAGCAGAAAATTCAGTCCCATCATGTTAAATTATCCAAGTGGACCTTAAATAAAGCCACTTTACCATATTGAGATAAACATGCCGTAGAAGTATAAACAAGCTAGGCCTGAGATTCACTTAAACTGCTCCTGTTTAGTTCAGTTGGTCTCGATGTGTAATTTACATTTATCAGCCATGATAAACATCTCACCTCATTATGGTCAAACTCCAAAGAAAAGAGACTTGACACGGGGCACATGGCGTGGTCAGATACTAATAGGTCTTCATTAAATGCATAATACCTACATTGGCCTTGGCCTGACTCCATACCTTTCAGCTTGTAGAGCTAAATAAAACTCTACCGGTTATATTTCATATATAGAAAGCTTTTAGATTGGTTAGGCTTAACTTACATAATTGACTATTCGCATTTATATCAGAAGGGATTAGGTTCTAGGGAGACAATTGGATTGATAGTGTGTTTCTGATCTGTGTTTCTACTCGTGCAAGCAATGGTCAAGACTTTCACTTCTGTCTCTGATCGTTGGAGTAAAGGAAGAACCATATGGATGATTTCTCTCATGGGTCTCCAGACTGTGAAGAACATGTAGAATGGTTGCACCTAAGATATCTTGAAGTTCTGGATGGGGACCTTATAAGCCTTACAGGAAACTTTGCAAGGAACGCAACTAGTTTGTGAAATTTTTCTATAGCTTCATCAACATGGGATTTTGAAATATGTTATGTCAACAATACCTATAATTTCTAGCGTAAGATACTGAAATCATTAGTCATATTCCACTATGCTACCTTTTTGCAAAAGAAATTATTAGGTAGACCAGATTTACCGCAGACTTAACAAGACAAAATCATCAAAGTGTTCGTGTGTTGCTATTACACATAAAAAAGAAGAAGAAAAAAAGGATTCATTTAACCTTAGGTCCAAAGCGGCCCTAATCTGCCAAATAATTTCTTCTCCTGCAAAAAGTTTATGGATACAAATTCTCTGATGAAATTCAGGGATTTCCACCTTGGTACCTTATGGAGGAAAAGAATTAGAAACCATGCCAGCTTGCATAGGATCAGTTAATACCAACAACTTAATGAAGTTTATGGAATGAAAGGTGTTGCTGCTCGATTTGGTTAAGGTCGGAGAGAAGGCGACTAAGTCTCACGCAGGGATGATGGTACTGGAATGACCTATAAAACAAATCCAATCAAAAATTTTCGCTCCGATGAGGATCCTTCGACGCTCAAATCAGACTCAGAGAATAACAAGAACAGCAACGAATTCTCTGAGAGAGATTGATTAACTTATTTGATCCTCGGGGCTTTGATCACTTATATAGAAGACCGTCGAACAGCTGATCGAACGGCTGTAAAATCATGTGATTTCGAGATTGTAGGACCATTAAACATGCCATTGCGAGCGATATAATTCAGCCTTCAATTGCTCTTCTAGGGTTAAGGAAGTCGGTTATGCTTGAGTCTATCCACTCGAAGTGGACAGCTATTGCACTCATCATGAGGTGGCTGGCTGTAATAACAGAAAAAGCCCATGCGCTAAGACATTGGCCTGTCGAGACAACGGGATGCACCGAACAGACCACGTAGCGGATAAGGCGTAAGTAGCTCAACTCTGCATGCGGCTCTATGCTTTAGTCTCGGTGACAGCTTGAAGATCTGAGATGTCTCATGATTGTCATGCTGATCTGAGGTACTCACGGTAACCATCATAACACTATCCCCCTACTCCTAAGTCTAAGAATCAAGTGAAAGGAGTATTCTAGAAGTCATACCTCATATATGGAGACATGCACTCTCACGCCTTCATGAATGTCTGATATTTAAAGTTGCTAATATTATCTTGGCATGATCGTTGTAAATGATCATAATTGATGGGACCCCAAAGCTGGCGGTCTTCTCAAAAATTTAATTTTTTAGGCGGTAGCTTTTGGTCTTCATCTTCATTCCTTTTAAATCAGGCTTTTGGATGTTTAGTCAGAGAAAAGCAATCGCGAGACCTTCCTGCTCCAAACTCTTGTTGCGACTTTCAGAGGCAAAATGAGCGCAAAACTCGTAAGAAAGTTTGAACTGGCCTTGGCCTGAAAGAAATAGGCCAAGGCCCTGACCATCGGTTCTTTAGCTCCAGAGAGTGACCATGCCCAAGTTTCGATCACCGAATTGACTCCAGTGACAATGGGGGATAAAAATCTCTCCCCAGTTGTTGAACCAACGATTGTTCTGTCGGAGGATGTGAGGAAAGATCTACCAGAAGGAGTTTCGATAAGAGAGGAGATGCCAACGGAGAGGATGCAGGCAATAGAAGCAGCTAGTAGCCCTGCAATAGTTTTGACTGCAGTGACACAAGCAGAAGATGTGGCTATCCTTCTTGAGGGAGTTCTAGCGACGGTGATGGAAATTGAGAAATCTTTGGAGTAGGTGACACCCATCGGGTGTCTTCCTTCGACTGTTTCTGAAGCAGACCCCTCAAAATTGGCATCTTTTGTCCTGTCTACAGTGAAGAATCTCCATTCAGCAGTAGATTTTTTGAGGAGCTTTCTGTCGCCTATGGAGAAGTTGTATATAGACGAGCAAGGGGCTCAGGGGCGGATAGCTAGCGCCTTGAGGTCACTCGCAAATGTAAGGAATCTCTAGATTTTTTTATTAATTTTTGGTAGCATATAGTATTTTGATGTCTGTTTGTAATTTTTTTTTTTGCACAGGTGGAACACTACTTGGCTTGCTTCGCCGGTGCTACTTCAGATGCCACATTGTTGGAGCTTATAGCGATGAAGGAAGAGGTTGATTTACTAAAGTATCAATTATAGTAGGTGGAGAGAAAGAATAACGAACTAGCCAAAGAGCTCAATTTCTCTAAGGAGGTTCGTTGAAAAGCCTAGGAGATAATCAATCATTGAGATGATGAGTTAATAAGGGCTGAAAGAAGAATTAAAGACCTTGAGAGGTAGAGGTCAAGGGCCGAAAGAGACTGGCACCATGCTCGAGATGCCCTAAAGCACCTAAAGAGGATACTCGAAGGGAAAAGAAGTCGAGACCATGCTTCCCCTAAAGCTCATTCTCGAAGGAGTCCTAACGGAAGCTTAGCCAAGAGGGCTAAATCCTCGAAAAAGGAAAGTTGCAGTGAGAAAACTCCTCAGGGGGAGGAAGGCTCTGCTTCTGGAAGGGTTCAAGTGACTCTAGAGCCATCTGCCAAGCTTCAAGAAGCCTCACTAAAGACAGAACACTGGAAGAAGGAACTAAAGGAAGCAAAAGAAAATGACGATCACCTCTGGTTCCAATTTAGAGAGCAGGAGTTCCTGACCATGCATGCCAAGAGAAGGGTGGGTCGGCTGGCAAAAAAGGAGGCTGAGATTATAAACCAGGCCTACAGAATGGTGTTCTCAGTAGGCTTTGAGGGATGCAAGGGAATGATCCAGGCGCACTCCCAACTGGCAGCATCGGACTTCTTTAAGCTGATGTTGTAGATGAAAGTCCGCTAGCTATAACGACGAATAGTGCGAAAAAGTTTGCTAGGGCATCTCGCCACTCTGTTGAGGCAAACAAAATCAACATGGCCATTCAAACTGAAGACATCACTGGCGCTAAAGGAGGCCATTCTGAAACAAGCCAGCTTGATGGTGCTCTGAGGTGATGACCTGTATCTCCTTTCTTTTTCTTCTACAATCCGAACTTTGTAATTGTTTTGATATAAATGAATGAAATTCATCTTTGTTAATATCCATGTTTGAATATGTGTGCATAAACTTTAGACCATAATGGTTAAGTTCCGAACTAAACCGAGAGTTTAAATATAATTAAAATAATAAAATGCACTGTGAACCATAGACCAAGTTCTAATCCAAGCCTTGAGAGAACAAAAATTTGAATCGCATCCGTACAGTAGATACTAACCCGAGCTATATGACTCGTACTTGTTGCACAAGACTTGAAAGGATAGAAATTTGAACTGCATCCGTATGATGGGTACTACCGCACGTCTTCGCACATCTCTTCGAAAGTGGCGCAGAGTGTGATTTGCCTGCTACTAGCATTAACAACCAAATTGATGGCAAAAATCATATCCGTCAAGGATTGTGATGCGTTGAGCACTTGTTTGCTTTTTGTCGATTCATGTCTCCTACAATTAATACCATGATGGGAGGTGTCTTTCAAAGGCTCCACTGTGTTGAAAAATGTAGGAGATTTTATGCATATATTTTAAAAATTTTTAAAATAAAATATAAAAAAAATAACTAGATTAATCATATTAATCTAACATGCATATGATCAGATTCATAAATCAACCTACTCAAGGATCTATGACATAATATGTTGCATATAAAATCTGCATGTATGGATGTAAGCAGAAGATCAAATCTACATCTAACTGAGTTCAGAACTGATATCTGAGTACGGATCGACGATCGTCGCTGCTGAGAGATGTGGTAAAGATGATTCTCGTTGGTTGCTCGCAGCCGCACAGATGTCTGACTTCTATGAAAAATCCATTCGAAGTCCTGATCTGATTGGTCTTTTCGAGAATACTAGTTCGTGCGAAGATTTCTCGTTGGCTGATCTGGATCCTTTCTTTAGATCACTCGATCCTTTTCAGAGATTGAAGAAGAACATTTGAAGGAGATGAAGAGGTAGAAGAAACATAGAGAGGAGATACTCTTCTCTCTTCTTTTTCTCTCTTCCTAAACTTTTAGGATCAAACCCTAGAAATCTAGGTTTTGCACTCACCCAAGAAGAAAGAACTCTCCTCTTCTTTGACGCCATGAACCCGCACCCCAACCACTTCACCATGTAAAGCTCCTTCTTTTCTCTCTCACACGCACAAAAGAAAGAATAAATCCCTTTTATTTGGCGTGTAAGGAAGTTAGGGTGAAGAGTCCAACAATGTTTGGACTCTTCCATGTTTTGTCACCCCTTCTTTCAATTCCATGCCAAAAAATTATATGATGCCCCAACCAAAATATTTTCACATTAAATTAGATCTCCATCTAATTTTCTACATTGAAAACCCTCTCAAAATATCACACAAAATAAGAGAAAAATAAGGTATGGCGTGGAGGGTGATTTGGATAAGAACAAACTCTCTTTAAAAGGAATATTTTTTAAATCAAATTTCAAAATTTTTCTTTTATCAAATCTAAACCAGATTTGGCATGGAAAAAGAAACAACATCAGATGTTATTTGCATGGAGAAACCTCGTACAAAAACCTTTTTGGCGTGAGGAAGGTGGGATCCAAAATTTGTGGCGCAAATGAAGAAGAGTCCATTCTTTTATGGACTCTTAGTTTTCTTATTTGACTCCAAACCAAATCACATCTGTTGGTGCAAAAATCCACTTACGTCGGAGAAGCTGGAGTCGCGGTCGCCGTCGGGACCTGCAAAAGAAGTCTAAACCGAAGGTGGGGTTGCTCCGGCAAGATCCTCCGACGCTCAAGTCAGTTCTCTGCCTCAACAAGAATGGAGTGCTCGAACGGAAATTTTAGCAGAGTTTCTAGGTAAAAACGAGAGCTTAGAGAATAACGTATCTGGGGTTCCCCTTTTTATAGGCGGAGGGTGCAACAGACAGATAGCGACGTTCGTAACCGTCTGGTAGTGGGCCGCCCACAGTCAGGAGAAATTTATTATGAAGGGTAGCGGAGTGGAATCGTGGCAATCGCTGTAGCTCATCACGTGAAATCAGTTGCGGAGAGTGGAGCGGCGTCCATTGTCGTGACTCGTCAGGGAGTGGTGGAATCGCACCGGATCCGCTGCAGGGGGTGGAGCAGAATCGTGGCCGTTAGTACGGCCTGCCAGGGAGTAATGGAGCTGCGTAAGGTTCGCCGCAGGGAGTGGAGCAGTGTTGTCTGTTACTGTGGCCTGCCAGGGGTCCAGACTTGTCGGCCAAAGTTGGTTGGAGTCGAAAGTGAGGTTCGGCACCTGTAGGAGCTCGGACGAGGCCTTCCCGCAATCGGGGTAGAAGGTGGAGTCCGGCTCTCGTGGGAGTCCGGACGAGGTCTACCTGCAATTAAAGTCAGAGGCGAGATTCGGCTCTCGTAGGAGCCCGGACGAAGTTCACCTGCAAGCGAAGTCGGGGGCGGAGTCCGGCTCCCGTAGGAGTCCGGACGGAATTTACCTGAAGCCGTGGGCAGAGCTCAGCTCCCGTAGGAGTCCGGACGAAATTTACCTGAAGCCGTGGGCGGAGTTCGGCTCCCGTAAGAGTCCAGGTGGAGCCTTTCAGCAGCTGAGGTTGGGAACGAAGTTCGGCTCCCGTAGGAGTTCGGACGAAGTCTCCCTATTGTTGCTCCTAGATTGATTTTGATGATTACAAAGCAGATTGAAGGGATACAAATAATTTTAAATTGATAAAGTCCTTATGCTCTTCAAGGGCAAAATCATAATTTCACTAAAATCCTGATTTGATAGTATCATTTGGTAGAACAAATGATTTGTAAACTATTGGTGAAAATTTCATTATTTTTGGACTTATATTTTTGAAGTTATGAAGGTTTGAAGTGCATGAGTCGACTCATGAGTCAACTCATGGCACTATGAGCTGATTGGCATGCAAAAAAATTCCCATGGCACGCTAGTTTTCTGGCTTGGCACGACCTGTGAGTCGACTCATGAGTCGACCCACAAGGCATGAGTCGACTCATGAGTCGACCCCTGCTGATTTGAGCCAAGAATTTCCAGAAACTCATTTTCTGGCTGTTGTAACAGAAGTCGACTCATGAGTCGACTCATGAGTCGACCCCTGCGACGGAAAATATCAGCAACGGCTATTTTTTTGCCCATTTTAATTGCCTTTTATGCTTCCTAAAATTGCTCTAACGGCTCTTTATCTGCCTAAATTATTTTCTCTTGCTTCTAATGCTATAAAATTTTCAAATGGTGAAAGAAATGGCAGAGGAAAAAAGATCAATCGACAGATCAAACGAGAGATCAAATTCATTGAGAGGATCCAAAAGATATATGCAAAGTGATCAAAGAAATATTTGAGAGAAAAAGAAAAGAGGATCCAAAATCCACACGAGAGATTGTGAAAGAGATTCAAGAGCATTCAAAGAGAGGATTTGTCACGCCTATTGTTTCAACCTTGATCTAGAGATCTTTCAAAGCCTTCAAGAGATCTTCAATCAACGATCATCCTCTTCTCAAGCACTCATTCAAGCGTTCATCCACCTTGAGAAAATTCAAAAAGGTTTCTTCATTTGAGTAAAGTATTTTTAATTGTTATATTCGCTCATTTAAGGAGCTGTTATTGTATTAATTTGTGCTCTAAATTTTCTTACTCTTGTAAGTAATTGTTCTTGTTTTTGGAGGATTTCAAAACAAGGAAAGGTTGATCCGAACCTGAAATCGGAGTGTTTTGGGTTTACTTGTACCCGAAAAATAAGTAGACTAGCTTGGGATAGCTAGTGTCGGAGTTTCCGACGTTTGTATTCGGATTGAATACAAGTATAGTGGATTAAAAATTCCCAAGTAGGAGCTTGGGGAGTGGATGTAGGTGCAAGGTTGGCACCGAACCACTATAAATCCTTGTGTTTGTGGTGTGCTTTATTGCTTCACTTTATTTCTTTATTATATTCTTGCATTCCTGCTTTAGGTAATTAATATTGAATTAAAATCTTTGTCTTGTTCATCATAAGTAATTAATTAAGTCTAAAATTTTTAGAAACCCAATTCACCCCCCCTCTTGGGTTGCATAGCTGGGCAACAAGTGGTATTAGAGCCCGGTGCTCTAGCCCTTCTTTGATCTAACAATCAAAGAGCCAAAGATCTATGACAACCCATGTCGGTACTTCTCTAGCCGAGGGGCAATCTACAAACCGACCTCCACTTTTCAATGGGTCTAATTACACCTATTGGAAAGCTCGGATGAAGATATTCATACAAGCACTCGACTATGATATGTGGAGTATCATAGTGAACGGTCCTCACACACCCACCAAGATTATAGATGGTGAGGAGTCAACCAAACCCGAGAAAGAATGGGATGAGGTTGATAAGAAATTGGCACAATTAAATGCCAAAGCT
This sequence comes from Elaeis guineensis, assembly GCF_000442705.2. Classification (NCBI taxonomy): domain Eukaryota; kingdom Viridiplantae; phylum Streptophyta; class Magnoliopsida; order Arecales; family Arecaceae; genus Elaeis; species Elaeis guineensis. Next base: position 123,763,033 of record NC_026003.2, read on the forward strand.
ATGAATGTTCTTTATTGTGCACTAGATGCAAATGAATTCAATCGCATTTCTACTTGTGCATCTGCTAAAGAAATATGGGATAGGTTAGAAGTAACCCATGAGGGAACAAATCAAGTAAAAGAGACTAAAATAAACATGCTAGTGCATAAATATGAATTGTTCAAAATAGAGCATGATGAGTCCATAACTGCTATGTTTACTCGTTTTACTGATATAATTAATGGTTTGAAGAGTCTTGGCAAATCTTATACTAACAGTGAGCTTGTAAGGAAGATTCTCAGGTCATTGCCTAGAACTTGGGAAGTCAAGGTGACTGCCATCCAAGAAGCAAAGGACTTGAACACTCTACCTCTAGAAGAGCTTCTTGGATCCTTGATGACTCATGAACTTAGCATAAAGCAACATCAAGAGGATGAAGTCAAAAAGAAAAGAACTATTGCCCTCAAATCCACAGCTTCGCCTGATTATGAAACGGATGACTCTGAAGATGAAGAACAGGATGAAGATATGGCACTCATCACCCAAAAATTTAAGAAGTTTCTAAGAAAAAAGAAACAGGGGATGAGAAAGAAGTTCATAAAAGGGGAACAAAGCAAAAAGAAAGAGAAAGATCAACCCCTTATATGCTACGAGTGCAAGAAGCCTGGACATTTCAGATCCGAATGTCCACAACTGAAGAAAGGTCCCAAAAAGTTCAAAAAGAAAGCAATAATGGCGACCTGGAGTGCGAGTGATGACTCAAGCTCCGATGAGGAAACCTCAACAGAACAAGCCAACCTGTGCCTTATGGCAAACGAAAATGAGGTAACTTCTGAATCTCCTAGTGAATTTACTTTTGAAGAATTGCATGAAGCATTCTATGATTTAATTGATGAATTAAAGAAACTAGGGATGAAAAACAAAGAACTGAAATTGAAAAATCAGTCCTTAGTGAAACAAGCTGAAAATCTTTCAATTGAAAAATCCACCTTGATTCAAGAAAATCAAAACTTAAAAATGAAATTAACAAGCTGAAACCTATAGTAGATAAGTTCACCTTAAGTTCAAACAAACTAAATATGATTCTTGATAATCAGAAAGCTATATATGATAAGGCTGCACTTGGCTATAAACCCCTGAAGAAACAAAAATTTCTGAAGAATATTTATTTAAATTATTCAAGTAACAAGTCTACAAATATCACTTGTTTCAAATATGGTAGAATAGGACATAAATCATACACATGCCTCAAATCTGCAAACACAACTATAAAGAAAATATGGGTTCCAAAAGGAACCATTCTGACTAACCTAAAAGGACCCAAGAAAGCTTGGGTACCTAAGACAGAAACTTGACCTTTGCTTGCAGGTGTGTCTAGCATCCCAAGGAGGAAACAGAAATGGTATCTTGACAGTGGATGCTCGAGACACATGACTGGTGATGAATCACAATTCATCACGCTTGATGCTAAGGATGGAGGGATGGTTACCTTTGGAGATAATGGCAAAGGAAAGATCATCGGGATAGGTAACATTGGTATCACTCCCTCCAAATACATTGAGAATGTTTTACTAGTTAAAGGTTTAAAGCATAACTTACTTAGCATTAGTCAATTTTGTGATAAAGGGTATAAAGTAGTTTTTGAATCATCTGTTTGCATTGTGACTAGTCCTATTAATGATGGCATTAAATTTATAGGACATAGGCATGGCAATGTTTATATGGTAGATTTGAATGACTTAGCCAAATTAGACATGCAATGCCTAGTATCCTTGAATGCTAAAATTAATGAGACTAGTTGGCTGTGGCATCGTAGACTTGCACATATTAGCATGCATTCTCTTTCAAAATTAATTAAAAAGAATTAGTTCTTGGTTTGCCAAAACTGAATTTTGAAAAGGATAGAATTTGTGATGCATGCCAATTAGGTAAACAAACTAGAGTTTCATTTAAATCCAAAAATAATGTTTCAACTTCTAGACCTTTAGAGCTCTTACATATGGACTTATTTGGACCAACTAGAACCACTAGTCTAGGAGGAAAACGATATGGCTTTGTAATTATAGATGATTACTCTCGTTTTACTTGGGTTTTCTTTTTGGCTCACAAAAATGAAACTTTTCATATTTTCACTAAATTTCATCGAAAAGTCACTAATGAAAAAGGGTTTTCAATTCAAAATATTAGAAGTGATCATGGAACTGAATTTGAAAATCAAGATTTTGAAAATTTTTGTGATGAAAATGGAATTGGCCATAACTTCTCTGCTCCTAGGACACCCCAACAAAATGGGGTAGTTGAAAGGAAAAACAGAACCTTAGAAGAAATGGCCCGTACCATGCTTTATGAAAGCAACCTTCCAAGATATTTTTGGGCGGAAGCAATTAACACAGCATGTTACATTTTAAATCGTGCTTTGATTAGACAATTTTTAAAGAAAACCCCCTATGAAATTTGGAAAGGAAGAAAACCAAATATTGCATATTTTCATATTTTTGGTTGCCGATGTTTTGTATTAAATAATGGCAAAGAAAAACTTGGTAAATTTGATGCAAAATCAGATGAAGCAATCTTTCTAGGTTACTCCTCCACTAGTAAAGCATTTAGAGTTTTCAACAAAAGAACTTTAGTAGTTGAGGAGTCCATACATGTTGTTTTTGATGAATCTAACGATCTTCCTTCAAGGAAGAATGAGGGTGTTGATGATGCAGATCCACTAATAGAAGGTATGAAGGAAATCACTCTGAAAGATTCAGCAACTCCAGAAGACAAGGATCAAGAAGACGAACAAAATGAGAGAGGTGAAGAAATTCAAGAACAACCTCAAGGTACAAATGACCTACCCAAGGAATGGAGGTATGTTCACAACCACCCTAAGGAGTTAATTATTGGTGATCCTATGCATGGGGTAAAAACCCGTTCTTCACTTAGAGATGTAGTTAATCATTGTGCTTTTGTATCTCATCTTGAACCTAAAACTTTTGAAGAAGCTGAGAATGATCATAATTGGATTAATGCAATGCAAGAGGAACTTAATCAATTTGAAAGAAATAATGTTTGGACCTTAGTATCAAGACCTAAAGATTATTCAATAATTGGCACAAAATGGATCTTTAGAAACAAATTAGATGAGCTTGGAAATGTAATTAGAAATAAAGCAAGACTGGTTGCTAAGGGATATAATCAAGAAGAAGGAATTGATTTTGATGAAACCTTTGCACCTGTTGCTAGATTAGAAGCTATTAGACTTCTACTTGCATATGCTTGCTTTATGAAATTTAAGTTATTTCAAATGGATGTTAAAAGTGCATTTTTAAATGGATATATTGCTGAAGAAGTATATGTAGAACAACCCCTGGATTTGAAAATCATGCTTTTCCTAATCATGTCTTTAGATTAAATAAAGCTTTATATGGATTAAAACAAGCACCTAGAGCATGGCATGAAAGGCTAAGCAAATTTCTACTAAATAATGGTTTTACAAGAGGTAATGTAGATACAACCCTATTTATTAAAAGAAATCAAAATGATATGCTAATTATACAAATTTATGTTGATGACATAATTTTTGGGTCTACTAATGAATCCCTTTGTCAAGACTTTGCTAAGCTTATGCAGGGGGAGTTCGAGATGAGCATGATGGGAGAACTCACCTTCTTCCTCGGACTCCAAATTAAACAATCAAAAGAGAGAATCTCCATCACCCAAAGCAAGTACACCAAGGAACTACTCAAAAGATTTGGAATGGAGAACTGCAAACCAATTGGCACACCAATGAGTCCCTCAAGTAAGCTTGACAAGGATGATGAAGGTAAAAGCGTAGACTTAAAATACTACAGAGGTATAATTGGTTCATTACTATATTTAACTGCAAGTAGGCCTGATATCATGTTTAGTGTTTGCTTATGTGCTAGATATCAATCTAATCCTAAAGAATCTCATTTGAATGCTGTTAAAAGAATCCTTAGATACTTAAATGGTACTCAAACTCTAGGGTTATGGTACTCTAAGGACTCACAAATTGATTTATTAGGATATTCAGATGCTGATTTTGCTGGATGTAAATTAGATAGAAAAAGCACAAGTGGAACTTGCCAATTTCTTGGAGTTAACCTAATCTCATGGTTTAGCAAGAAACAAAATTCGGTGGCACTGTCTACGGCTGAGGCCGAATACATTGCAGCCGGAAGTTGTTGTGCTCAAATCTTATGGATTAAGCAACAACTCAAAGACTTTGGAATCAAACTTAATGAAACACCAATAAGATGTGACAACACAAGTGCCATAAATCTATCTAAAAATCCAATTCAACACTCAAGATCCAAACATATTGAAATAAGACATCATTTTATAAGAGAACATGTTCAAAACAAAAATGTAATTCTTGAATATGTTTGCACTGAAAATCAATTAGCTGATATCTTTACAAAGGCCCTTAGTGAGGATAGATTCTGTGAAATTAGGAGAAATCTAGGAATTCTAGATCCATATGCCTAAAATTTCTCAATTTCCAAAGAATTGATGTCAAAAACTCTTAGAGCTCAATTTCCAACATCTATCCTGGTCCCAAAAGCTCAAATTTATCATTCTAAAAACTTATCATTGAGTAAAACTCCTTCTCCCAAAATTTTGAATTTTTTTGGAATTTATTCATATTTTTTCTGAATTTCTGAACTTCATGAGTCGACCCCCATGAGTCGACTCAATGGCAAACTTGTTATTTCCTCAAACTTCCATCGGGTTCATTGTTTTTATAAGGGACCCTGTTTGTGAGACGACTCATCTTCTCATCGTCTTCCTTCCAAAAGTCGTCTTCTCCAATTCTTTTTGTTCCAAATCCAAGGATCAAATTCGAAGCAATTCTCCCTCCTTCTCTCCACCAAAAATCGCCACCTTAGAAAGGGATTTTCTGTGTTTTCTCGCATTGCTTGGCGCGGTTGGAACGTGCCCTAGCACTTTACCGAACTTCCAAAATCCACTTCTTTTCTCCACCAAAATCCTTCTTTACTCTCTTATGATCCCTCCTCCACTCCTCCAAGTCTCATTGACTGCTACTAAATTGAATATGGCTCCGAAGATGAAACTTCCTCAAAGAAGAAAGTCAATCCGTGAGCCTGAAGAAATTGTCCGAAAGAAAAGGCATGCTCAGTCTTCAACTGCTCCTACTCCAGCTTCAGTATCTGATCAAGGTCTCCCTCAATCCTTCCTAAGCCCCAGTAAGAATTCTCTTTCTGATAGAAAAGTCGAAACCGGAAAGAATATAGATTTTCGATTCTTTGAGAAAGAGGGCTTTACTTTTGCAACTAAGATTAAAAACCAAGGATGGAAACTCTACTGCTCCCTTAAGGAAGTCACCTATGTTGACCTAGTTAGAGAATTCTACCAGAACCTACTTTATGGAAATGGGTCAGTGACTTCAACTGTCAAGGGAATTGATATCTGCTTGGATTCTAGGATATTGGGAGAAATACTTCAGTTGCCTAGTGAAGGATACTCATATATGGAACTCCCAATTAAAGAAGAGGGGATCAGAATTATTCTAGGAGAAACCTATTCAGGAAGTTTAAACAAATTGGAAGCAAAGATTTTGTCCATTGAGATGAGGGTCCTGCATCAGATGGTAACAAAGCTCTTCTTTCCTAGGAGTGGTAGACATGACTTACTTTCCAGCAGAGATGTATGTGTCATATTTCATGTCATCACTCAGACCCCCCTGAACCTCCCTGCACTTATGATAGAGGCCATGAGAGAAACTTTGAACACATCTAAGGCACACTTGCCTTATGGTATGGCCCTTACTAGAGTATTTAGGAGGTTTGGAGTTAGCTGTGAGGGGGAGGCTGCTACTAAGCTCTCTCATGTGGACACTTTCAACCAACACACCCTGCACCGAATGGGATTTATAAAGACTGATGGTGGTTGGATCAAGGGATCTGAGGAGAGAACTGAAGAGAGAACTGAAGATAGAGCTGAAGTCAGAACTGAAGAGAGAGTAGAAGAAGAAGGTCCATCATCTCCTGACTTCAGGGCAGCATCACCAGTTATCCAGTTCATTCCTGACACAGAGGCTGGCCCTTCAGAGTTTACTAGGATGCCCACACCAGTGTATCAGCCAGAGAGCAGAGCACCTCATTCAGAGTTCAGACTGGCTGACGATCAGATCGAGCATATATCACAGCGTGTGGCTTCTTTGCTGTCTAGCCAGTGGAGTAGTACTTCTTTTGCACCAGGAGCCATCTCTTCTGATCAGACCATTACTCCCCATATCTCCACTATGTTTCAGATGTTATCAGATCAGTCCATCCGGATCCAGCAGCTTGAGGACACAGTATGACGACTGACTGGCAGAGTTCTTGACTTGCAGGAGCAAGTCCTTGCTTTGGTTCATCCCAAGCCACAGGAGTCAACTATTGAGGTCACAGACCTCACTGCAGAGGCTGGCAGGCTCAGAGGAGCACTAGAAGGTGGATATGAATTACTGAGAAAGAGATCCGAGGATCGAGTGAGCATGCTACCACTCAGTTCACTGCTCTACTTCAATCTGTTTTCAGAGCACTGAACGTACTTGATTCTATCAGACTCACCCTTTCTGTTCAGTCCTTAGCATCTCAGCGTACTCAGCCTCCCAGTTCATCTCGCTCTCCTGCTCGTGCCAGAGGCAGACGGGGTAGAGGACGCACTTCTGATCCATCAGCTTCTCATCTCATATCTGATGACTCCGATCCTTGACTTGTCTTGATCATTACTAGATCCTAAGTGTTAGTGTCTTAGGATATGTATTTTGGGGCCATGTATTGACAATTAGCTGGTTGATTATTATAATATGAACTATGTAATGAAACAATTATGGTTTTAATGGAATCATCTTTTACTTATATTTCTACCTTTTGTAATGATGTCGATCATATTTTGGTTATATATATTCTTCTTGTTGAAATATTGTCTTCTCTTTGTTGTTGTTTGCTGTTGATAATTGCTATATTAAGGAGGAGCAAACATCTGTGATAAACTCTAAAGGGGGAGAAATTAAAGAATTTTTCAGAAAAAGGAGAAGTTAACCATGTCTGATGATGTCAAAAAGGGGGAGAAATTAAACAAAAAGCAACTCATTAAAAGCAAAACCCTAAATTATAAAAAAAAAAAAGGGGGGGAAATTAAACAAAAATTGGAGAAATTAAAAAATTAAATAAAAATTTGAGAAATTTGGTATCAGACAGAAATTAAACAAAAAGCCATCCATCAAAAGCAAAACCATAAATTATGAGCAATTAAAGAAAAATTATGAGCAATTAAAGAAAAAGCAATCAAAACTACAAATTATGGAAATTAATGAATGAATTGAAAATTTAAAGAACAATATCAAAAATACAATGCTAAGTACAATGCTTTACATATGCTCACCTTGATACATCTTTTGAAAGTTTATTTACCTTGATACATCTTAAGAAATTTAACTTACTCTGGTACATCCTAAAATTTTTTAACTTGCTCTGATACAATATAAAATTTGCTCTGATACAGTGTGAAATTTTCTTGATACATTGTAAAATCTTTTCTGATAACATTGTAAAAATTATTTTTCTTGCTCTGATACATTGCAAAATTTATTTTTCTCTTGCTCTGATATATCTTAAACTCAAAATGATCTAATACTCTTTTCAAATCTTTATGAAAATGGACAAACTATTTTTGCATATGACCATTTATATTCACATACCAAAAGAATCATACTCTTTTCAAGCATATACACCTATAATGCATTCTTTTGAAATTAATGTATTCACATAAATACTTTTGTTCAAATATTTTGTCATCATCAAAAAGGGAGAGATTGTTGCTCCAAATTGATTTTGATGATTACAAAGCAGATTGAAGGGATACAAATAATTTTAAATTGATAAAGTCCTTATGCTCTTCAAGGGCAAAATCATAATTTCACTAAAATCCTGATTTGATAGTATCATTTGGTAGAACAAATGATTTGTAAACTATTGGTGAAAATTTCATTATTTTTGGACTTATATTTTTGAAGTTATGAAGGTTTGAAGTGCATGAGTCGACTCATGAGTCACTCATGGCACTATGAGCTGATTGGCACGCAAAAAAATTCCCATGGCACGCTAGTTTTTGGTTTGGCACGACCTGTGAGTCGACTCATGAGTCGACCCACAAGGCATGAGTCGACTCATGAGTCGACCCCTGCTGATTTGAGCCAAGAATTTTCAGAAACTCATTTTCTGGCTGTTGTAACAGAAGTCGACTCATGAGTCGACTCCTGAAGCATGAGTCGACTCATGAGTCGACCCCTGCGACGGAAAATATCAGCAACGGCTATTTTTTTGCCCGTTTTAATTGCCTTTTATGCTTCCTAAAATTGCTCTAACGGCTCTTTATCTGCCTAAATTATTTTCTCTTGCTTCTAATGCTATAAAATGTTTCAAATGGTGAAAGAAATGGCAGAGGAAAGAAGATCAATCGACAGATCAAACGAGAGATCAAATTCATTGAGAGGATCCAAAAGATATATGCAAAGTGATCAAAGAAATATTTGAGAGAAAAAGAAAAGAGGATCCAAAATCCACACGAGAGATTGTGAAAGAGATTCAAGAGCATTCAAAGAGAGGATTTGTCACGCCTATTGTTTCAACCTTGATCTAGAGATCTTTCAAAGCCTTCAAGAGATCTTCAATCAACGATCATCCTCTTCTCAAGCACTCATTCAAGCGTTCATCCACCTTGAGAAAATTCAAAAAGGGTTTCTTCATTTGAGTAAAGTATTTTTAATTGTTATATTCGCTCATTTAAGGAGCTGTTATTGTATTAATTTGTGCTCTAAATTTTCTTACTCTTGTAAGTAATTGTTCTTGTTTTTGGAGGATTTCCAAAACAAGGAAAGGTTGATCCGAACCTGAAATCGGAGTGTTTTGGGTTTACTTGTACCCGGAAAATAAGTAGAATAGCTTGGGATAGCTAGTGTCGGAGTTTCCGACGTTTGTATTCGGATTGAATACAAGTATAGTGGATTGAAAATTCCCAAGTAGGAGCTTGGGGAGTGGATGTAGGTGCAAGGTTGGCACCGAACCACTATAAATCCTTGTGTTTGTGGTGTGCTTTATTGCTTCACTTTATTTCTTTATTATATTCTTGCATTCCTGCTTTAGGTAATTAATATTGAATTAAAATCTTTGTCTTGTTCATCATAAGTAATTAATTAAGTCTAAAATTTTTAGAAACCCAATTCACCCCCCCCTCTTGGGTTGCATAGCTGGGCAACACCTGTAGCTGGCGAGATCAGGCTCCCGTAGGAGTCTAGTCAAAGTCTACCTGCAATTAAAGTCAGAGGCGAAGTCTGGCTCCCGTAGGAGTTCGGATGGAGCTTATCAGCAAGCGAAGTCGGGGGCGGAGTCCGGCTCCCGTAGGAGTCCAGATGAAATTTACCTGAAGCCGTGGGCAGAGTTTGGCTCCCGTAGGAGTCCGGGTGGAGCCTTTCAGTAGCTGAGGTTGGGAACGAAGTTCGGCTCCTGTAGGAGTTCGGACGAAGTCTCCCTGTAGCTGGCGAGATCAGGCTCCCGTAGGTGTCCGGGCAGCGCTTACCAGCAGTTGAAGTTGGTGACGGAGTCCGGCTCCCGTAGGAGCCCGGGCGGAGTCTTCCTTGCAGTTGAAGTTGGTGACGGAGCCCGGCTCCCGTAGGAGTCCGGACAAGGTCTGTCTGCAGTCGGAGTCGGAGGAGACTCGCGAGGGTTAATCCCGCTGAGAACTTCGGCTGAGGATATTTTATACCCAACACCAGTCCCCCTACTTCCGAGTTCGAATTTCGAACGAAGAAACTACAGAAAGATCATCGCAGTCGAAGTTCTCCCCTTGACGTCCGCGCGCGACCGTCCTCAGATGTGCTGGCATTTAATGCGCACATGCTGGAGCCTTTTTTTGATTAGGGCGACCCGAAGAGCCTTTTCGGAACTCCCACCGGGACGTGATCCCAAGCGTCGTGCCATGAAAGTTTGCGAATGGTCAACCCCAGGTCGCGAAGAGTGGGACACGTCGTGGGCATTGGTTGGCCTAGGGGCACCTGCCGCCATAATTGCACCAGGCTTCGTTGCCTATTTAAACCCCCCACCCTTCCTCCAGGGGCTTTACTTCGCCTAAGGGACGACATCTTTCTTTCGCCTTTCGCCTGAGAGTTTAGCCACTCAGCCACCCCATCGGTGCCCCTTCCGACTCTGAGCGTCCTTCACGTCGGTCTTTGCCGTCTCCAGTCCCCCGATTCCTCTCTAAGGGGTTCCCCCGCCAGAGCCTCCGCCTCGGAGGCCAACTTCAAGAGGATGCCACAGAGTTGGAAGAGTGCAAGGAGGAGAACAGCAGTCTGTGAGTTCTCCGGTGGTCGAGCTACCGCTGAGGGTTCCTGTCGCTTTAAAGGGGGCTCGAGGAAGAATTTCTTCAACAACAGGGGTTTAATAACGGAGATAATCGGTGGAGGCATTCTGCCTAAAAATTTCGGAGTAGCTGGACGGAGCGACACCGGTCAAGAGGGCAAAGCTGTCGTCACAAGCTGTGGCGGGATCTTTGATGTCATCGGGACCGAGGGACCAGAAGCAGTCGGCGCCGACGGTGGGGCAGTAAAACTTGTTGCGGGGACGGTGGAAGTAGCGCATGCTGACCTTGCCGGAACACTTAGGACGGTGGTTGTCATGGAGCATTCGGTGATGGTGCATATCTTCGACGCCATTGCTGCCTCTGGGGTAACTCCGGTTCTTCTTGAAACAGGTCGTCGTCGCCGCTGCCATTGCCCTTGCTGCCCCTTGGAATCTATCCCATCCTTTTCTCCCTACGGTTGGAATTTCGGAGGTGGAGCAGAACGAGGCGGGGGGCGAGAGCTGAGAGGCTTGTCACACGCATCGGAAAATATGGCAGGAAAGGATAGAAATGGGAAGAGAAGTTTGCAGCTTGAAGTGGCCTCCGGTGTATCCCTTCCGAGCCGTATTTTCGAACCTTGTAACAATGTATTCTTTTCTGGCCCTCCGGGTCTTGTAACGTACATCCTGTTAGTCAAAAAATGAGGAGGTGATTTTGTTACCTCATCCATACTTTACGTCGAATCATTGTCTGCCGAGCTTTTTCCTTTACCGTTGTTATTGTTGTATTCCCTTCTCCCCCCCCTTTTTTTTTTTGGACGTCGTCCGTAGGTTGCCGGTGGTTGTAACGCCGGCTCACCTCTTTTACTCATGCGTTGAATTGTCATTCGCCGAGCTTCTTTTCGACCTTTGTGTTGTTCGAAGGTATCCGATTGTCAACGTATCGACCCATCTTTTTCACCCGTGGCCGCAAGTTCGTCTGGGGCCGCTCGGGTTTGGTGTCCCCGTCAGGGCTCGAGCACGAAGGTCTGAGCTTTCGTCACCATGAGGAAGTCATCTCATCTTGGGTTTGTGTTGAAAGCTTCGTGAAAGCTGGGGTTCTCTGCATCCTAGACGCTATTTGTTTTCCATTTGTCGCAGGCGTAGTTCATCGCTTTTTCTTTTAGCTTCTCTCTCCTTTTTCTTTTTTGAGTGGGATTTTTTCCTCCGCTCTTGGTGGGGCTGTGGGAGTTCGGCTCCCGTAGGTGAAGTCGGGGCGAGGTCTGGCTCCCGTGAGAGTCTGAACGGGGTCTACCTGTAACTGAAGTCAGGCAGAATTTGGCTCCCGTGGGAGTCCGGGCGGAGCTTACCAGCGTTCGAAGTCAAGGATGAAGCTCGGCTCCCGTAGGAGTTCGGACGAAGTTTGCCTACAGCCGAAGTTGGAGGAGTCCGGCTCCCATAAGAGTCCGGATAGAGTCTTCTTATGATTAGAGTCGAGGGCGAAGTCCGGCTCCCGCAGGTGTCCGGACGGAGTTTTATCACGAAGGGGCCGCTGGGGAAGGTCCCCTTTTTCTCAACTGGTCTTGAATGACCAGACCTTAATTGATGTCGAGGCGAGGTTCTTTCCCTGTTTCTGTCGTAACAAGGTTCAGCTCTGGTTAGGGCGAGGTTCGTCTCTTGTCCCTAACACGGCTGTAGGGGCACACATGGGCATCGCTGGGCCCCTCTCCCCCCATCCGGTCTAAAGAGAACCAGACCTTCGACTTTGCTCAAGTTAGGACGAGGTTCTCCTCCTATCCCTAACAGGACTGTGGGGGTGCGTATGGGCGTTGTAGGGCCTCTCCCCCCATCCGATCTAAAGGAAACCGGATCTTCGACTTTGCTCAAGTTAGGGCGAGGTTCTCCTCCTATCCCTAACAGGGCTGTGGGGGTGCATATGGGCGTTGCAGGGCCTCTCCCCCCATCCGGTCTAAAGAAAATCGAGCCTTCGACTTTGCTCAAGTTAGGGCGAGGTTCTCCTCCTGTCCCTAACAGGACTATGGGGGCGCATATGGGCGTTGCAGGGCCTCTCCCCCATTCGGTCTAAAGGGAACCGGGCCTTCGACTTTGCTCAAGTTAGGCGAGGTTCTCCTCCTGTCCCTAACAGGGCTGTGGGGGCGCATATGGGCATTGCAGGGCCTCTCCCCCCATCCAGTCTAAAGGGAACCGGGCCTTCGACTTTGTCGAGATGAGGTTCACCTCTTGCTTCTGATACAATTTGTTTGGATTGTCCTGTAGATGTAGGATAGGGCCAAAGACAAGTAGATATACAACTTTTAATTAAAATAAAGTTATTGGTAGTACATCCGTAAGTTCTCTGAGCTCCATGGTCGCAGGAGGTCGGCTCCTCCGAGCTCCTTAAGATAATAAGTTCCGGGCCGGACTACTTCTTTGACCTCATACGGCCTTCCCAGTTTGGGACGAGTTTCCCTCGATCCTGAGGTTGCGAGACAGCGGCTCGTCGAAGCACTAGATCTCCTGCTCTAAAGACTTTGTTCCTGACCCGGGAGTTGTAATAGCGAGCGACTTTCTGTCTGTAGGCTGTCATTCGAACCTGAGCTATCTCCCATCTTTCTTCCAGCAGGTCGAGGTTGGCTTTAAGACCTTGCAAATTTGGATGTTCGTCGAATGCCATGACTCATGCCGATGGGAGTTTAAGCTCAATTGGGATGACTGCCTCCATACCGAAGGCTAAGGCAAAGGGGGTCTCCCCTGTGGGCAGCCTCTGGGTAGTTCGATACACCCATAACACATGATAAAGTTTGTCCGACCAAGTTTCCTTCATCTTTTCGAGCCTTGTCTTAATCCCCTGCAGAAGGGTTCTGTTAGTTACCTCAGCTTCGCCGTTCGCCTGAGGATGGGCTACTGATGTGAAGTTGTGGGAGATGTTCAGATCTTCGCAGAATCCGATGAATTTTACTCTCGTGAATTATCGTCCATTATCAGTGATTAGGGTCCTAGGCAAACCAAACCTGTACACAATCGACTTCCAGACGAAATCTTGCATTTTTGCTTCTGTGATTTTTGCTAGTGGTTCGGCTTCAACCCATTTGGTGAAGTAGTCGATCGCTACGAGGAGAAACTTCCTCTGCCCAGACGCCATGGGAAAGGGGCCGAGGATGTCCATCCCCCACTGTGCAAAAGGCCATGGGGCACTCAAGGGTGTGAGCTCGGTGGCGGGCTGTCTCTGAATGTTGACATATCTCTGGCATCGATCACACTTTCTGACATATTCAATCGAATCATGATGCATTATCGGCCAGTAATATCCTTGGCGGAGCAACTTGTGGGATAAAGATCTAGCCCCCAAATGGTTTCCGCAGATTCCTTCATGCACTTCCCACGAGGCGTAGTCGGCTTTCGAAGGTCGGAGACATTTTAAGAGGGGCAAAGAGTATAATCTCTTGTACAATTTGCCCTCATAAAGGATGTATCGGGAGGCTTGATTTCGGAGCTTCCGAGCTTCTTTCGCATCTTGGGGGAGAACCCCGTCTCTGAGATATGTTATCAGTGGGTCGATCCAGCTGGGCTCATGGTCAATTTTCATAACGGGCCGTGATTCTTCCGTACTTGGGCGCTTGAGTACTTCAAAGAGAACACCTTTGGGTAATTCGGTCGGAGCCAGCGTTGCCAGCTAGGAGAGAAGGTCGGTCCTGGTATTTTTCAACCTCAGAATCTGCCTGATGTCAAAGCTGCCGAAAGCGGAGACGAGCTCTTTCACCTTTTCAAGATATTTAGCCATGCTGTCCTCCCGCGCCTCGTAGTTTTCATTGACTTGTCCCACTATTAGTTGAGAGTCGCTGTGGACCCGGAGCCGATCTATTCCCAGCTCTTTGGCGATCTTCAGTCCTGCGATCAGAGCTTCATATTTCGCTCTGTTGTTCGTTGCGGGGAACTCGAAGCGCAGAGCGTACTCCACGATAATTCCCTCCGGACTGGTCAAGATCAGGCTCGCACCTGCACCTGACATGTTGGAAGAACCGTAAACGTAGAGGGCCCAAAAGCAATCAGAGGGATCTGCTTTTTCTTTGGGGGAGTTCGGTCGGGGTTTCAAGCCGTCAATTTCGCCTTGTTCAGGTTCGGCCTCCTCTGGGATAGTACATTCCACTATGAAATCCGCCAATATCTGTGCCTTCACTGTCGGCCTGGGTCGATAGTTGATGTCGAATTCTGTGAGCTCAGTCGCCCATTTTGCCGTTCTCCCAGAGACATCCGCCCGGTGTAGAATCACCTTGATCGGTTGGTCAGTGAGCAGTGTTATGGTGTGCCCTTGAAAGTAAGGTCGGAGCTTTCGGGCTGCAATCAATAGGGCGTCAGTCAGTTTTTCTAATTTAGTATACCTGGTCTCGGAGTCTCTTAGCACACGACTGACGTAGTAAATTGGTCGTTGGACTTTTGCTTCTTCTTTGACAAGGACCGCCGCGTGGGCCATAGGAGAGACCGCCAGGTATAAAAATAGTTCCTCCCCAGGCTCCGATCTTGCCAGCAGGGGGGTGAGCCGAGGTAGCTCCTCAGTTCTTCGAACGCCTGTTGGCACTCAGAGGTCCAACAGAAGCTCTTCGACTGCTTGAGGATTTGAAAGAAGGGTAAGCACTGTTCGGCCGACCTTACGACAAAGCGATTCAGGGCTGCTACCCTCCCTGTAAGGCACTGAACTCCTTTATCGACTTCGGGGCGGCCATCTCCTGGATGGCACAAATTTTTTCTGGATTGGCTTCAATCCCGCGCCCCGACACCATGAAGCCCAGAACTTTCCGAGGCTACTCCGAAAGCGTATTTAGTCGGGTTCAACTTCATTCTATATTTTCGGAGAGCGTCGAAGGTCTCCTCGAGGTCGGCGACGTGATCCACGAAAGATTTACTTTTTACGAGCATATCATCCACGTAGACCTCCATGTTGCGGCCGATCTGCTCCTTGAAGATTTTGTTCACCAACCGTTGGTAGGTTGCGCCTGCATTTTTGAGGCCGAAAGGTATGACCCTGTAACAGTAAAGGCCACGGTTAGTAATGAAAGCGGTCTTTTCTTCATCTTCCGGCATCATCTTGATTTGATTATAGCCAGAGAATGCATCCATAAAGGTGAGGAGCTCATGGCCCGAGGTCGCGTCCATCAATTGATCGATTCTGGGAAGGGGGTAGCTATCCTTCGGACAGGCCTTATTCAGCTTTTTGAAGTCTATGCATATCCTCCACTTGCCGTTTGCCTTTTTGACTAGGACAACGTTGGAAATCCAATCAGGATAATTGACTTCCCTAATGAATCCGGCCTTAAGGAGTTTGTCTACTTCTTCACTATCATCTTCTGCCTCTCTGGTGCATGACCTCGAATTTTCTCTTTCATCGATCGATGCTTTGGATCGACGGCCAGACGGTGCTCCATGACTTCCGTGTCAATCCCCAGCATGTCTGCTAGAACCCAAGCGAAAACATCCGCATTCTTTCATAGAAATCGATGAGATGCGTCCGCACCTCCTCCCCCAGGTTGGAGCCGATCATCGCCACATGCTCCGCGTTCCCGTCGTTCAGAGGGATCGACACCAGATCTTCGATTGGGCTGCCCCTCTCTTCAGTGAGGTCGTCGCGGGCATCCAACCTGTCAACCGGATAGGGGTCGGACTGGTCGCTTCTTTGCAAGGCTATGTTGTAGCAGTGTCTGACCAGGGCTTGGTCTCCTCGGACCTCTCCGATCCCCTGGCTGGTGGGAAATTTAACTTCAAATGGTAGGTTGATACGATAGCTCGGAGAGCATTGAGGCCGGATCGACCAAGGATTGCGTTGTAGGCTGACGGCGCCTTCACATCAGGAAATTCATCAGAGCCCTGGATTGCCTTGGAAATCGACCTGCGGCCACAGCCAAAGTTATTATTCCCTCCGTCGGAACAGTGTCACCAGTAAACCCCACTAGAGGTGAGCTAATCGGCCTCAAATGGCCGTCAAGGATGGACATTCTTGAAAAAGCATCGTAGAACAAAATGTCGGCCGAACTTTCATTGTCGACAAGGACGCGGCGGACGTCGTAATTTGCTATATTCAAGGAAACTACAATCGCATCGTTGTGAGGGAATTAACTCCCTGAGCGTCTTCTTCAGTAAAGATTATGGGCTCCTCAATCTTTTATCGCTTGGGGGGTACGGCCAGTGCGTCGGTTGCTTCTTGTCGGGATCCTCCTAGGATGGTGTTGGCGAAATCCATCGGAGGCTGATCATCCGACCGCTCCATGCCGGCGACCATTACCGGAGGATGTGGGGCCTGGGAAACCAGAGGCGAGGTCGGGGCCCGAGACATGGTTGCGGGGGCCGTGGTCGCCGTGTGGATGCTTCGTGAGAAGACATCAGGTGCAGATCCAGTGGGGGGAAGGAGGAGAGGACGTCGGAAAAGATGCCCGGGGGTGGTCCCGTTGAGTGCTCCTTTAAGAACAAGGATACTGCGAAGACACGGCCCTCCTTTTAGCGCCAATCCTGTTGGTGCAAAAATCCGCTTACGTCGGAGAAGCTGGAGTTACAGTCACCGTCGGGACCTGCAAAAAAAATCTAAATCGGAGGTGGGGTTGCTCCGGCAAGACCCTCCGATGCTCAAGTCAGTTCTCTGCCTCAACAAGAATGGAGTGCTCGAATGAAAATTTTAGCAGAGTTTCTAGGTAAAAATGAGAGCTTAGAGAATAACGTATCTGGGGTTCCCTTTTTATAGGCAGAGGGTGCAACAGACTGATAGCGACGTTCGTAACCATCTGGTAGTGGGCCGCCCATAGTCAGGAGGAATTTATTGTGAAGGGTAGTGGAGTGAAATCATGGCAATTGCCATAGCTCACCACGTGGAATCAGTTGCGGAGAGTGGAGCGGCGTCCGTTGTCGTGACTCGTCAGGGAGTGGTGGAATCGCACCGGATCCGCTGCAAGGGGTGGAGCAGAATCGTGGCCATTAGTATGGCCTGCCAGGGAGTAATGGAGCTGCATAGGGTTCGCCGCAGGGAGTGGAGCAGTGTTGTCTGTTACTGTGGCCTGCCAGGGGGTCCAGATTTGTCGGCCGAAGTTTAGTTGGAGTCGGAAGCGAGGTCCGGCACCTGTAGGAGATCGGATGAGGCCTTCCCGCAATCGGGGTAGAAGGCGGAGTCCGGCTCTCGTGGGAGTCCGAACGAGGTCTACCTACAATTAAAGTCAAAGGCGAAGTCCGGCTCCCGTAGGAGTCCGGACGGAGCTTATCAGCAAGCGAAGTCGGGGGCGGAGTCCGACTCCCGTAGGAGTCCGAACGGAATTTACCTGAAGTCGTGGGCGGAGTTCGACTCCCGTAGGAGTCCGGGTGGAGCCTTTCAGCAGCTGAGGTTGGGAACGAAGTTCGGCTCCCGTAGGAGTTCGGACGAAGTCTCCCTGTAGCTCGCGAGATCAGGCTCCCGTAGGAGTCTAGGCGGCACTTACTAGCAGTTGAAGTTGGTGAGGAGCCCGGCTCCCGTAGGAGTCCGGACGGAGTCTTCCTTGCAGTTGAAGTTGGTGATGGAGCCGACTCCCGTAGGAGTCCGGACAAGGTCTGTCTGTAGCCGGAGTCGGAGGAGACTCGCGAGGGTTAATCCCGCTGAGAACTTCGGCTGAGGGTATTTTATACCCAACAACATCTGATTAAGCCTAAATAAATAGATGAGACCCAATCTAATTAGGTTAAAAATTTTTAATCAAATCTCAATCAAATTAGAAATTGATTGAACCAAAGTCCTGATCAAATCAGGGATAATTCTCCTTTGACAATTAGGTCATCTCATAACTTAATCGGGTCAAACCTAATAGAATCTAATTCAGTTATATTTGATTTAATCCTCTTTGCTCAATCAAATTGAGCTAATTAGTAATCTAATTACTAAATAATCTTTCATTAATTCACTAATACTCAGTGAATAAATTCATTACAACTTTTGCATAATGTTAACCATCAATCAAATTGATGATTAAGTCCTTGAACAATTTTCAATCATTGATTAGCCACATAATCAGTCAGAAACTTCTTTTGAGTATGATCCCGTAGGTTCAAATCTAAGCTGATAGCATAAAAATAAATTTTTGAACCAATCGATGTAACCATCTAGCAATGAGACCCGATGTCCGGATAAGTTGAACGATGGCAAAGCAACATTCAAGAACCTACTGACATATGGTTACCATATAATTCATCTCTTTGATCCTAATGCTCAAGGATGACCTAGGATTTAACTGTCAACCCTAGATAAATCATCCACATTATATTCAATCTTTCAAATCCATCATATGGATTACACGGATCCAGATTTTATCAAATTGAAATGCATTGATACATTAACTCCTACTAATTCAGAGGGGTCAATCTCATCTTGACTCACGCACCGACTTGACAAGTACTTGACTGCATGCAAAAATCTTTCATTACTGAATTAAAAATTTAGATAGTCTGACATCAAAGTATAGTGAGTTGCTTACAAGTTACCGTGGTGATCTCAGATCAAAGGGACACTTATATCCATACCCTTCGTGAGCTACTCTTGATAGTAGAGTACTTTGTAGTTGGTCATATTCTATGATGATGTACTCCTACATCTCACCTGCATATCATACCAGTGTCTCCACACCATTTGGTTATAAGGAAACTAATGTATATAGCACATAACGACCTACACTTGATATCGCTTTCGTTCTAATAATAGCGTATCATTTGGTCGTGAATCAGTTTAAGGACTACACGATAAATCTTTCTTTATCGATCAAAGTAATCCTAAGACTTCATCACAATACAAAAATTTGTTAGAAGATATAACCTTATGATGAAAAAAGTCAAATAATTTTTATTATTGATCAAGTCATATATATTTGTAATTAGCACAATCGTCAAACAATTGGCTTTAGGATACAATTCTCAATAACTTCCACTTGGACTAAAGTCAATTAGTATAGTATCATATACCCACCTTCGATTTATTATCTCAGAACTCTAGATATCGAGGCTTTAGTAAATGGATTGGTCAGATTCTTCTTTCCATCAATCTTCTAAAGTTCGACGTCACCTCAACAGATTTTTAAATAAGATGATACAAAATACTTTGATAAGCTAATGGGATTTCAGCTCCTTAGCATGAGCTACGACTTCGGTGTTGTACAATACAGCAGGACCATCATTTGAGAGTGCCACTCCTAGCTTGTCAATGAATCTGTACAACTACATAGCTTCTTTGCAAATATCAGATGCTGCAATACATTCTGCTTTGCAAATTGAATTGGCTATATTTTTTTGCTTGGAACTTTTCCAACATATTACTCTATTACTTAGGATAAAGATGTATTCTGATACGTTCTTATTATTATTATGTCCAACTAAAAATTGAAGTCAAATTTCATAAGTTTTAAGTCAAATTCTCCATAACCGAGTCATCGGTCCTTAGTATTTCTCAAATACTTAAGGATGATCTTCCAGTGATTCTCATCTGAATCTTGTAGGTATCCACTCACTACCCTAGTGAGTATACCATATCTTATCTTGTACATGGTGTATATGATAGAATAAAATTTTACTCATAAATACTCTATGTACATAGACTAGAATAACCTAAGAGCTATTTAGATCTATCTATATAGATCTTCATCCCTAGGATGAGAGATATTTTTTCCAAATCCTTTATGAAGAACAATGATAATAGTAAAATCTTTATTTTCTGTAATATAAAGAATGTCATTTTTGATTAAGAGAATTTCATTCATATACAAAACAAGAAATACACTCACAAAATTATTAACCTATTTGTACTTGCAAGGCTCTTCTTCATTCTCAATGAAGATATACGTTTTGATCACTTATCAAAATGTATATTCCAACTTCAAAAAATTTAGCATTGTCACAGGAGAAAATATCTTATTATGGTTAATATCATAATGTTGACAATATCTTTAGGCAACCAGATGAGCCTTGTAGGTCTCCACCTTCTTGTCTGCACCTTCTGATCCTATTGAAGATCCACTTACACCCTATGGGCTTTATCCTTTTGAGTGGATCAATGAGTGTCCATATACTGTTGATCATTATGGACTTCATTTCAGACTTTATGGCTTCAAGCCACTAATCAGAGTCGGACTTCTGTATGGCATCCATGTAAATGATCAGATCCTTGTTGTTCTCATCAAGTTCAATAGGATCACATTCCGAACTAGAAACTGAAATATCTATCCGACAGACGTGGTACTCTATCGGATCTCCTTAATGGTGCCTCTATAATGGATTTCAAATTTGATCTAATCAAATCTGATTCTATGAGTTTACTAGATTATATCGATTTTTTTACCTATCGAACTTCATAAGTTCTACATTAAAGGCGTCAGTTCCTTCATCAAGGTACTCCTTTTCTAAAAAGAATACCGAACAACTTTTATCCTTTAGCAAAAGAGAAGTTATATTCCTAGATTCTTTGGGGTACCCTATAAAATAATATAAATAGGATTGAGATCTAAGCCAATCGGTCTGTAAATATTTGACATAAAACAAACACTCTCAGATCCTAAGGTAAGAGAGTATCGCTTATACCTAGTCCATATCTCATATTGAGTCTTTGCGACTGATTAGTTTAGAATTCAGTTTAGAACGTGACAAGTAGTCTCAAAAACATAACCTTAAAAGGAGACTGACAAACTTGTAAATCCCATCATAGACCGAACTACGTCTAACAAAGTCGATTTCAATAAGAAAGAATCCTATTCTCTTCTAAATATATCAAAAACTCATCAGAAAGGTATACTCCTCTTGATCTAACCAAAGAGTTTTAATACTCTTTTCAGTTTATTTCTCTACCTCATTAAGAAATTATTTAAATATTTCAAATAATTCAAATTTATGGCAAATATGTTCGTAGATCCAATACATCAGTATATATCAGATTCAGAATATCATTGGCTCATTCACTTTTTTCAGCAAAAGATGATTTGGTCATCTTACTAAAGAGATATGATTGACAGATTGATAAATATTCACAATCATTGACTTCGAGAATTATCTCCTGTTGATCCTATTCTTGTTTATATGACCGAGCCTAAATTATCGGAGATAGACTTTCATGACATTATCCACTCTAAGAAGTTATTTGTTGTGTACGGTACTAACAGACTGTGACTATTCATAAATATCATTTCTTTAGTTGTCCACACATGATTTTGACATCATCTATAATGATATCATAAAAATCATTCTATGTTGACAATGTAATTTCATCCTTGACTAGAAAGTCTATGAAAATTATATTCATCAAAATAGATAATGGTGACAATCATCGAAAATGACATTATTAGAATCAAAACTTGCTTAAAAATTCTTAAAGCCGGAACTGAAACATGACTTTTAGCTTCAACATTCAAAAATCTTTTATTGTTTCCAAACTTTCTACTAACTTGAAGTCGTTGCAATAATTTGTATGGACTTTCGATATTCAATACCCAAGTAATAGGGTCACAGAAGGAGAAATCATAAGGTGTTATCATATAAGTTTCTTGTCCAAAAATTTTTGCTGATTTTTTTTCCTTAGCCTGTTCGGATTAGGAGACTCTACTAGACTAAGTTAATCTTAGACTCTTTTGTCAGTTCGGGCTCCTCAGCCCAAGCACGACTCTTTTGCATCCTTTATTTTTTTTTTCTTTCTCAAAAAATTATTGTCCCACTGAAGACACATTTTCAGAGATGCAAAAGAATTCTTTCAATATTTAAAAAATTTTCTCCTACTGAGCATTATTGAATTTATAATTAAATTTGTATTCTTCGCTACTCTCAATAACACTACACAGTGATACTATCATTTGGCTATTTCTGATAAGTACCTTTGATCGCATCACGTGTGTTGGATGTAGAAACATCAGGTGTTGGATCCATAATCATATATAGGAACCATTTGGGCTCTAGAACTATTTGTAACTTCTGATACCATCTATCGAAGTTGGATCCTATAAATAAGTCACTGTCAAATAGTAAACAGAGTAATGGACATCTAGCCATAACTGAAAAAAAAATAGAAGACCTCTTTGTTTGTGAATTGATTAAGCCTAAAGATTTGGACTTTAGTCTAAAAATTTTTTTACTATTTTATTCGAATTGGTAGCCTTTACCTTCAATCCAAGAAATTACTCTAATTCCTTAGTGGGCACTAGAATCCACACAGTTGCACATAAGCCTAACTTTGGCCGGCTCAACCATGTACATCTATGGGTAGGTTCTTTAATCAATTATTTTAATAAATAATTTTTAATAATTGATTTAGCCTCAAGTTACTTTTCAGTTGACTTTGATCTTCTCTGCAAGCCTTGATTAGCTTCAACCATTAACATGATTATACTTAGAAATCTAAATACCAAACGATCAGGCCCGACTTTGGCCAGTTAACCTGACCACTTGCTAGTGTGACTCGATTGAGTCATCATATTATGAACGATAATTCTAATATTAGATGAGCACCAGGCCTTTGGACCTCCAATGATCATCATACTAATAGACCCATTATCATCTAACTTAATGAGAGGCTATGATTTAATTATCACCATAACTATCTCATTTTAGAAACTTAATAATTTAGAAGATTTAATTTATAAATTAAGAAAAGAGAAGAGATCAACCAGCAAACCACAATCCTCCCACTGACTTCACTAAGTGATTGAATTGGATGAGGATCATACTGGTTAAAATGGTACCTAGATTAGTCACACTGATCAATCTTAATGATATGGGTCAACTCGAATCACTTAGTGATCTAATCAAGATATAATCCACCAAATTAGTCAGATAAGTGAGATTGATGGAAGGGTATGCTAAGCTTGCCTTAGACACCATCAAAATGATCAGGTAAGCTACTCCCAATTAAAAATCATCGATCAAAATGTCGAACTTACCTTAAACACCAATTGGTTAATTAGTTTCGATTTGACCAGCCTAATGATTCAGGTTCAACCACTGAGCCATAATCAAAGTCTATTTGATCTAATCAAAGACATGGACTTGACCATCTATAATTATTATATTGGTTCTAGAGAAATTCTAATTTAATCTAATTCAATATTTGGTTAGATTTAATTAATTTCTCTACATAGTCTATTAACTCTTTGATTCTAACTTTAGATCTAACCCAATTAAGGAGATCTGATTTGAGCTAACCCATACCCCATGTTTTATGCAATGCAATTAGATCTTAAATCTCAATTCTAGACCTAATCGATTCTACACTTAATTCTTAATTAAGTTTCAATATCAACATGGGTTTAGATTTAGGTTTGAAATAATTTCAATTTTTTATTTTATAAATAATTTATAATAAATTTTATACAAAAATTTTTTATTCTGGAACTGGATCGACTCAATCAATATGAGCTAGCTACACAAAGAAACTAGATCGACTCAGTAATTATGCGAGTATGTTTCAATAAATTTTAGATCTAAAAAATTTTACATAATTCTAAAATAAAATCAATCATAAACATCTTTTTAGATCATATCTAAATTTTTTATGATTTTAAATTTTATTTTTTTATGATTAAATAATTTTAATCATATAGATTAAATATTTTACTCTTCGTATAATTTTGTATCACATACAACAAACCTAGGATTTCAAGATCTAGAGTTTTGCAGAAAAGTAAGTTCTTCCTTTCGTATTCTTCTTCATGAGATTTAATTACATGGTACCCCTATACGCCATAAGAACACCCTATCGAATGAAAAGAAAGGATCTTTAAATTCTTTTTGCTCCTATGATCGGATGGCCTAGTGATCAACTCAATCTAAATACTTACTAATCGGATCATCTAATCTAATCACATATCATATATGCATGAATTTAGATCTAATATAAATTATATCAGATCTAATCATAATCTTAGATCACATCCAAATCAGATCATAAATATCATATGTAATATATAAAATCAGATTTTATCAAAGATCAACACAAACTAGGATAACCTGTTCACTATAAGGGGTAAACCCTATAGCAAGACAATCTTATTTCAGTTTCTACGATCAACTATTAATTAAATTTAGAGCTAAGATATCATATTTCAGATCTAAATAAAATTAAATTTTAGATTTAATATGCATAAATAATATGTCACAGTGAATCTAGGCTCTGATATCACTGTTGAAAAACGTAGGCGATGTCATGCATGTATTTCAAAAATTTTTAAAATAAAATACAGCGAAGAGTAACTAGATTAATCATATTAATCTAATATGCATATGATCAGATCAATAAATTAACCTACTCTAGGATCTATGACATGATATATTGCATATAAAATTTAAAAAAATCAGAAGATAAAATCTGCATGCATGGATGTAAGCAGTACATCAAATCTATATCTAACTGAATTTAGAACTCGATACCTAAGCATAGATCGATGATCGTCACTACTGAGAGATGTGGTAAAGATGATCTTCGCTAGTTGTTCATAGCCGCACATATATCCGATCTCTACGGAAGGTCCACTCGAAGCCTCGATCTGATCGGTCTTCTCGAGAATGCTAGTTCGTGCGAAGACCTTCTCGTTGGCTGATCTGGATTCTTTTTTCAAATCTCTCGAACCATTTTAGAGGTTGAAAAAAGATATCTGGAGGAGATGAAGAGGTGGAAGAAACATAGAGAAAAGATACTTTTCTCTTTTTTTTCTCTTCCCAAACCTTTAGGATCAAACCCTAGAAATCTAGATTTTGCGCTCACCCAAGAAGAAAGGACTCTCCTCTTCTTTGATGCGATGAACCCATGCCCCAACCACTTCACCATATAAAACTCCTTCTTTTCTCTCTTACACGCACAAAAGAAAGAATAAATCCCTTTTATTTGATGCGTAAGGAAGTTAGAGTGAAGAGTCCAACAACGTTTAGACTCTTCCATGTTTTGTCGCCCCTTCTTTCAATTCCATGCCAAAAAATTATATGACGCCCCAACCAAAATATTTTCATGTTAAATTAGATCTCCAACTAATTTTCCACATTAAAAACCCTCTCAAAA
Organism: Elaeis guineensis; assembly: GCF_000442705.2. Taxonomy (NCBI): domain Eukaryota; kingdom Viridiplantae; phylum Streptophyta; class Magnoliopsida; order Arecales; family Arecaceae; genus Elaeis; species Elaeis guineensis. The sequence continues at coordinate 123,788,362 of NC_026003.2, forward strand.
TGTCACACAAAATAAGAGGAAAATAAGGTATGGCATGGAGGGTGATTTGAACATCCAATCCAATAGAAAGTTCGGGTTCGATCCCCACCTGTGATGGCTGGCCATCTGCTTGAAGTTTGTAGCAAAACATTGTCGAGCTATGATCAGGTTGCCCCTAATTTGCCCCAATTCGGTATTAGTAACTTCACCATCAAGTGGTAGCTCGACACCACAGCCTTTAGAGTCCATACGCTCAGACGGTCAAGGATTGCATTATAAACTGAAGAGAGTTTGACCATCAAAAAGTCAACTTAGATCATCATCCGCTTTGATGCAATACCCACGATAAGAGGGAGTTTAATCATCCCCTCCGAAATCATCGAACTTTCGAAAAAATCCTGAATCGGAGTGTTAAATCTAGTTAGCTAATCTGGGGTGAACTCCATCTGAGTAAAAATAAAAAAGTACAAAATATCGATCGAACTTTCATTATCAATGAATACATAGTGCACATTAAAATCGATAACATTGACCGTTACAACCATCGCATCATTGTGCGGGACAAGCACACCTTCAGCATCCCGCTCGATGAAGATGATGGCATCCTCGCCCTCATCTTCGAGTCTTGACCTCTTCGCCTCCGGAAGCTTTATCGATCCAGATGACCCCCCCAGTTATCGTGCAAATTTTGCCACAGATGGGTCGGTCTTCAACTACCGTTAGTCCCGTTGCTTCCTTTCTTACTGGCTATACTGGTGCTCGCTGTGGCTGAGGCAAAAGGAGTGGCTGCTGAGACAGAGGAGGCGGCCGCTAAGCTTCTAAAGGCGGTCGTCGTGGAGGTGCTCTTCCTTGGATGAAGTGATTCAGTCTCTACTGTCTGATGAGCCTCTCAATCTCATCATGGAGCTGTAGGTAATCTTCAATATCGTGATCATGGTCACAATAATAATGGCAGTACTTATTTGGATCACGATGGCGCTCTGACTTCGTCCGCATCTGAGGAGGCTAGGGAAGCTCGGTACAGATTTCCATCAACACCTCCTCCTAGAAACGGTTAAAGGTGTGTAATTATTATAATATCGAGGGGGTGAGGGTCGCTGATCCCTTCTTTGAGGACTTCAAGATCGATGGTTTTGGCCTTCCGTTCTTCCACCTCTGGAGTGGGAATCGAGAGCGCTGGTGGTTTCTCCCCTTCCGTCTTAGAGAGCGCTCCTTATTATGTTCTGCCGTAGCAGAACCGATAGGGATCTTTTCGGTAAAGATCTTTTTCGTGCGGGCATACTTCTCCATGCGAGCAAGCATATCTGAAAAATCTTGGGGATAAGTCTTGGTTAATGACTTCTTCAAGTCGTTCTTCACCAGGCCATCCATCATCGTGGCCATTATGGTCGACTGGTCCAGATCTTGGACCTCCAAGTCACCATGTTAAAACAGTTGACAAAGGTGCAGATCGGCTCACTCTCCTTTTGCTTGATGGTGTGGAGATAGTCGGACTGTTTCTGTTACCGTCGGCTACTGACAAAGTGATCGATGAAGGATCGATACAGATCTTCAAAAAAATAGATGGAAGCCGGCTTCAAACTGGAGTATCACTGTCAAGCCACCTCCTTGAGAGTCGGAGGGAATGTTCGACAGAGGATTACATCAGATGCTCCCTTGAGGAGCAAGGCCATCTTGAAGGTTTTCAAGTGGTCGACATGGTCGGCAATCCCATCATAGACCTCGAGCTAAGGCAGTTTGAAGTGCTGAGAGAGTGACTCCTATACTATCCTCAGGATGAAGGGTGGCTCGTTATTATACCCCTCGTAAGGCTGCACCAATGAGTGATTATTATTGAGTGCATGTTCTATTTTCTTCTCCATCTATTTGTCGAGAGCCTGGAATTACCTTTCAATATCATGATCTCGGACGGTGCAGACCTTGGAGTACTGCGGAGAATGGCGATCGAGGGTTGAATCATGCCCTGATCACAGACTGGGAGATCTCCATCTGACCGGTTGATGGATGTGTCTCCTCTCTGGGCTTTGAGGAGGCACATGCAGCTCTAGCTGTGGTGGCGGTTGAGAAGCTGAGTGTGGAACCGAATTTGATGGGGGCGCCACCACGAAAACTGCCAATGGTGCTGTCAATAGGGCCATCGATTGCACTGCTGAAGAAGGTGCAAGGGCAGCCTGAGCAGGCTGCGGCACCATTAAGGGAGATGCTAGAATAGCCTGGACCACTTGAATGGTGGTCTTCAAGTTTTGAACCTACTGGAAGAGTAGGTTGAATTGATCCATCATGACCAGCGATGACTAGGCTAGCGGAGAAGTCTCAATCATCAGTTGCTGCGCCCGGCTATTAGCCTGGCTCTCCATCTGGTGAGAGGCGGCGGTGTTGGAGAGACGAGATGATGTTCGTCTTGGAGGCATAATAAAGATTACGTCCTTCCTCTATCTGTTACTACTCAATTTGGTTAAGGTCGGAGAGAAGGCGACTGAGCCTCACGTAGAGATGATGGCATTGGAGTGACCTACAAAACAAGTCCAAACGGAGGTTTTCGCTCTGATGAGGACTCTCCGATGCTCAAGTCAGACTCAGAGAGCAACAGAAACAGCAACGACTTCTTTAAGAGGGATTGATTGACTTACTTGATCCTCGAGGCTTTGGTCGCTTATAAAGAAGGCCATCGAACAGTTGATCAAACAGTTGTGAGATCATATAATCTCGAGATTGTAGGATCGTTGAACATGCCATTGCGAATGATATAATTCTGCCTTCAATCGCTCTCGTGAGATTAGAGGAGTCGGTTATGCCTGAGTCTATCCACTGGGGATGGACAGTTGTTGCTCTCATCATAAGGTGAACTGACTGTGATAATAGGAACAGCTCATGAGCTAAGGCATTGGCCCGTCGAAGCAACGGGACGCATCGGACAGACCACGCAGCAGATAAGGTATTAGTAGCTTTGCTCTGCATGAGACTCCACACTTTAGTCTCGGTGATAATTTGAAGATCTAAGGTGCTCTATGATTATCACGTTGATTCGATGTACTCAAAGTAACCGCCATAACAAAAAAAATATTAAAATATTCTTGCAAAAGAACAGAAGTGTTGAAGCAGGGAGAGGTTTCCATCGTTACAAAGATTGGGGCTACCTTGGAAATTGAAAGGGCCAAGGAGGTTCACTATTCACTTTATAATATTTTGTCATCTCTTATAACTTGATTTTATTATATAGCTCTTTATAACCGCATCTATTCCTCTTCTGGGTGTATCACTTAACGGAATTTGGTAAGGCTTCGAACTCTTCTTTTGTCACAACAACAACAACATATTTGGGCCGATAAGTGTGATGAATCGAATCGGTAAATAACACAGCTTCCCACAGATTAGGTGTACGAGGCCCACTGTGTTGGAATTAAACCAAATTATTTTAATATTAGTGATCCATGTGTCCTTACTTCACTGGGTCCTTTTATGTTAAGTGTGGTGAGGTGGTGTTACGTGTGTGCTCCGAAAAGTTTTAAGTTGGTAAACTGTCAAAATCCTACATATATAAATTTACATGTTACTGTGTGTTTTAAAAAGGTGTGTGCAACTGCCTCTTAAAAAACAAGAGAGATGTGTGCCGTCAAGGTTTTGTGTGGTCTAGGTTTTGTTGTGGGCTGCGGTGTATTATTGTTTAATTATTTGTGATTTTAATGTTGAGTCAAAGTTTTGTATTGTATTCTTGGTTTATCGATCAATTCAACAAAAATTGTTTCATTGTCAGTGTAATTTCTACACACTGAAATATTATCGTGGGACTCACTTCAATTATACGATTGTGAGGTGCATAGTGCATGTGGGTGTATGCATCAAATACATCACTTGCAGGATTGATGTTGGCAATCACCATGGTTGCATGAAATTAGAATATATTGTGATGATCCGATAAAATGATTCTATTTGTCAGTTAGGCGCGCGGGATTCTCTACGGTGCTTGTTTTGAATCATACAAGACTATATATGCCTGGCTAGTGGCCACATGCATCACGCATCTCATGAGATGGATGACCGCATCTGGCACCTCTTTCTCTATTCCTGAGATAAGCATGGATTGGCGTCCGTCTTTTGAGATGGGTGATATGGCACCTACCTATGCAAAATAGGCACCGGCCAATGGAAAGAATATGTTTCTTTCCTTTTGAAAATTCTCTTGGCTGACAAAATTAAGCTACGAGGTCTTAACATTTTGAAATCTCTCTTTTGTTCTTTAACCCTCCCGCCATCTCCTTTCCTCTCCTTCCGCTTGCAATCAAAAGTAAGCTCGTGGAGCATTGGAAGCACATAGACCCGAGGACTTCCAGCCACATAAATTAAAAAACCGGAGGTATCTGTACTATTGTTTTATTTCATGCGAATATATAGTCCTAACGACAACTGACAGTAGTAATCTTTCTCTCTCACTCATCATTAGGGTCGTTGTGGAGTGGACGAAGAGGAGTTTTAGTAGGTCGGGAGGAGGGGGATGCCTTTGTCTCACTCTCCCGCGTATGATTGGGGTGGTGGTGGGTTGTTGGATGCATGCCGAAGCCGAGTCAAATAGTTCATGGCATGTGCCCGATAATGGCAACGCATCTCGACTGCCTTCTTTATGGCTCGATGGTGGGGGAACCCTCTGCCTTCTTATATCTCCCTCGGAGGCAAAGCCCCCACCCATCTTCATGCCATGATGCCATGATGGAGAAGCTTTTCCTTCCATCCATGTGAAGCCACCCACCTAGTCCTCATAATGTTCCCAAACTACATTACTCTACTATTATAATAGGGACCTTTCCTGCCATGGCCTGTGGGGTAGTCGCTCGTAATCCTCGGGGAATCAGTCACCATCAAATATTACTTCTTTCCTATTAATTAATCATTATTTATGTAATTTTAACAATTTTAAGAGTTAATGGAATCATTGGCCCTTGAATCAAGGAAAAAGAAAAAAGAATCGTTGGCCATCTAACAAATTTAAGCCTCTTAATTTTCTTCTGGAAATGCAAAAATGAATTCATCCAAAAATAAATAAATCTTGTTTATAATGGTGACCAATTAATTAAGATGGAGCCGGTGGAAGATGCATGGGTTAAAAACATCTTGTAAAAAAGGAAATTAAAGGCCAGAAAAAGCAGAATCATCGACGGTGCCATCTATTTAAGTTGGTAAAGTTGCTGGGTGTCGATTAAATTTGATGCGAGTGGGAAGGATATGTGAGATGTAGTTAAATTTATTTATGACCTGAAAGCTACCGGACGGGGAAGGATGTCCTACCTTATCCAATGAGAGGGGAGATACAATCAACTATTCAACTTTAGCAAAGGCGGAGAAAATGGGGGAAATCATTGAATCGGCGTGGCTGGATTCCCGGCTTGTTTGAAGATTCAATCATACCGACCAAGCAATTAAGCCACCTCCTCCCCTGCAGCCGCAACGTGCTGTATCTTAGATCTAGCACGCAGTGCTTGTGCAATTATTTAAAAAAAAAAAAAAATTGTCTTTCCAATTGACCGAATACGATAGATCGAGCTGCTGTTAGATTTTCAAATTGGAGGACTCGCCCATGCCATATGCGGGGCTTCCCATTTTTATTTTTGCGCCGTGCATGCAGCACGTGATGTTCCCCCAAGTGGCAGTTGAAGAAATATTGACCTTTAGATTTGAATGACGGGCCTCTGCTGGAGATATGCATGCATCTCTTCCACTTACTCAACACAACTATCGTGTCCACCTGTAGACAAGAATATTTATTTGTTCGACCATCCCAGATTAGGTGATGATGAAGGGTGCACCCATGAGCTAGCTGACTTAATTTGGGCTGGTTTGCCCCATATTGGACACCATTAGAGTGGTTCTGGTGTGCGAGTAATAGATGCGCGCGCACCGTAAACGAGTGCACCCGAGCTTGAAATTGTTGCACGGACCTGTGGCAAATCTTGGAGCATATGCACAGTGGATGACGTGCAATCGGGAATTGGTGGAATACAAGGGTAACGTGGCGTGTTATCCACCGTGGGATTTGGAGTGGTCCATGGGACCTGGTCCAAGTAATAATTGGACCACCCTGAAGGGATATGCGGACGGACTTCTCTCACGTCCTGTTAAATCCCGGTTTGAAGGAGCGGCGAACGATCCGAACCAACTCCCCTCAATCTCTCTTCTTCATGGATGCGGCCGGCGGCCAGATGAGCAACCAGATCCGATTTCACCGCTGACTCTGTTGAGATGCACGCCACCTGGATCTATGCGTGCATTCGAGGCAGCCCCATCTACGCCATTGAGTAGACCCTCCAAGCTCTCGCTAAACCTTTGGACCTGGAAGTGCGGGGACGGCTTTGTGCTATAATATTTTCTACCATAAACTAGCGAAAAATCTTTTTTTCCATTTTAAATTTAAAAGCAACTCCCCCATTCAATTTTAGATAGAAGCTACTCCCATTAGAAACATAAGTTAAAAAGTCCTATAAAACAATAATAATAAGTAGTCCTATTTTCTAACAATAATAATAATAATTTTAAAGCAAGAAATTTACTTGCATAGTTACTTCCCATAAAAAGTCCTAATACTAATTACTTCCCATAAAAAGTCCTAATACTAATTATCAAGATCTTTTAAAGCTTTTGGATCCCTAAGATTTTACCAACCAGTTGGAAACATTTAGAATATTAGAATAGTACAAAAAGTTGTATCATTTCTGAAAGATACTCATTCAATGTTTGAACTCCTACGGACTACCAGAGCATGAGGGCCAAAAAAAAAAAAGAAGAAAAAGAATTACGACTCCTTGTTTCTTCTAATTTTCCATCTCTACACCTTGTCCTTTTTAGGTAAGGTTCTTGATATAAAAAGCCGTTCATGCAGTGCAGTCCGAATATTTTTTGTTTAAGCATTGTATTTTTGTCATTCACAAAATAACTATATTATCTTTTGACGTTAATATGATGTCTATATATATTCCGAATTTCTATGCCATCCATATATCTGAACCACCACTACAAGAAATCAAAGAATCATGGCATTATTGTAATCATATTTTAAAAAAAATAATGAAAAATGATACTTTGTCTTATATTTATAATAAATTATAGGATATTAATTTGTCGCACATCTTTATCCTAGAATTCGTAATATTATTTTAGTAGCATTTTAAGAAAAAAAACTAGAAAATGGTGCTTCACCCTATATTTCTGATGAATTGTTAGGTATTGCTTATAGTGGATCTTTATCACACATTCCATGATATTATTTTAGCGATATTTTTAATAAATATTATAAAATAATTTTTTTTTATTTATGATTAATTGCTAGGTATTAGTTTGTAAGTCACCTATATTTTTTTCTTATTAATGAGTTAGAAATATCTTAATTTGAAGATATGATTAGCTAACACAAAACAAAAATTTCAATTAAAAGTATACATTTGGATTTCAGGTACTATGTGAGGTTGATTTGGCTAAGAGTCTCATCTATTAATCGAACAAATTTTACATTAAATATATATTAAAAGCTATAAAATATTTAAATAATAAATAATATAAAAGATTAAAAATTTATATGTTAGATATCATTGTTACTCCTTAATTATAGTAAAAATAAAATTATCTCTATTTTAAAGAAACTGTAAGAAAATTTATATATAAATGTAGAAATATATTGATGTTATTGATATTTTTAAATTATTTAAACAAAATTATTTTAAAATAATTTTATTTTTTATCAAAAAAATATAATTATAAAAATATAAAATATCACAATATATTTCAAATGAGTATGTTTCTTGACATGAATAATTTTTAATAACTTTAATGGGCTAATACGATAAAGTATATTATTGTCAGTACGGTTGAGCAATTCGTTGCCAACTGCTGGGACACTAATTCAATCCCTTGTACAAGTTACTGTTTCAATCACATGTTCGTGTACAACCAAAAAAAAAAAAAATCACTTGTACAAGTCATATATAAATTATAAAGTAGTCAGCGATTCCATGATTTCTTGTATTGTGCTCTCACGCAGTATTTGTAAACCATGAAAGACCCACTACAGCAATTATGAATTAGATCAGTTAATCATGGAATTGATGATATTTGTTGGCAGCACGTGCGCGCAAGGATTAAAATTACACACTAAGTCCTCAGTGATCATGCCATCTCATGGTCATAGATTTGAATATACATTTATGATTGAATTAAAGAATAGTTTTACAAATAGGTATTGTTGCGGCCAATCCTCTCATCGTCCGATCGCCGGGGTCACACACCTACAAGAAGAGTCCTCACTGACCGGAGATGCCTCCGGCGGGGACCTTCCGACGGTCAAATCAGAGAAGAGACTAGGCAACAGTAAAAAATCAGGGGCTCAGCAGGAGAGAGAGCTCAAGAGCTTAAAGACGCTTCAGAGAGCTTGAGAGAGTTTGTTCAAAAACATACCAAGACTGTTGCCTTACCTCATTTTATAGTAGAACGCGATATGGTCCAGCCATTAATGGTGCAGACAACTGGAGAGTTATCAAATCATCGAGGACTGTCAAATCACTGGGATTAACCCATGTCCTTAGTAGGATAATGCCTCAGGACGGCCATACCGCATGTCCTTGACAGGACAACTGTTTATAGCGGTTGTACGACGTTTGGGCGGATTGGCCGACTATATGTCGGCATCCGACTGCCGGGACGTCGGATGATGACTCGAGAACACCGTCGGCTGACCTGATGCCTTGTGGAAGTTAAACGTCGGCTGCCACCCCCGACAGTGAGTCGGTAATACGGATTCGGCTGCTCGGCCGATCGAGAACAGTATGGATCTGTTCGGCCGACATACCTTCGGTCGGATATTGTCGGCAGTCATTGTCGGAGTCGTCCGTCGGAGTCATCCGTCGGAGTCGTCCGTCGGTCCGATCGGTAAAGTCGACGTCGGTCGGATCGATCCGAGAGTAAGTCGGCGTACAGGGATCAGTTGGTATATCCCAATAGATGTATAATCTAACAAGCAACCATACAGCTCTATATATTAAAATATAAGCATATAAATATCTATATTATGTTATGAAGTTAAAGAGATATATTCCATATTTAACTCTTTGTCAAGCTTTTTTTAATCGAACATCATTAATTTCTCTACAAATATCTAAAAGAATATGACATCTTTCATCCACATCCCCAAATTATTTTTTAAATATATAAAAATAATATTTTCCTAATCCACATGTTTTATCTTTTTAATCCCTTGATTTTTTTATTCAAATATTTTTAACATGTGTTACACATCTGTTAAAGATCTATATCTAAATAGATTCTAGTTATATTTTTCATACAAAAGAATGATCGACCTATTTTCATGATATCAAACATTAGATCACATTCTAGCTACATTGATTTTAAAGTACTCCAATCTTTTATTTTTATCTATTTGCATAAATCTCAAAGTAAATATTGCACAATCAATACTTGATGTCACGGAAGAAAAAAAATTATTTTTTCATACGAAAGATACCATCAAAACTCTATCTAAAGATATCATACATCAAATGGGACTTGTTTCATAGCAATATAATTGCATCTGAATTAAGTTAATTTTTATTAGAATTTTTTTCATATTTTTAGCAAGTTTACATGATTTTTTTCACAAATCGAACTGCATTATGCCAGTATTTGTATCTGGTCTTCTGTTTATTGAGGTCGTATCCTTCTTAGCTGTAGCTAGGTCCTCCTTTGTCTCTTCCATAATATATTCAAAGAAAGATATAACAGAAAGATCATCAATTCAGAGAGGAAGGTGGTATCATAAATTCAAAATCGAACAGCTACAACCTATACAAATGCATGGGATATTTTTTATTTAAAAAAAATATAGCATCTTTAAAATATTATTTTTTATTAATTATATAATTATTTAAAAGAATATATTTTTATGGATATATAATATTTATTTCATTATTGAATATTTTTATTATTTTTAGTAAAATATATTTTTTAATAATATATTCATATATTATTGAATATTATTATTTTTAAAATATTATAAATAAAAAAATTATTATTTTATAAATAATGGTAGAGCCTATGCAATTCTTACCGATTGAATATTGGACTGCAGCCAACCCCACCTGCTATATGACCCCGTGCGCCTCATAATTAATTATGGTCTCTAACTTCTACAAACAAAAATAAAACCTCATGAATGTCCTGTGACTAGGGGTGAGCAAAAATCGAATCTGAACCAATCAAATCGATGAAATTGAACCAAATCATAGGTTTAGTTTGATTTAAAATTTTATGCGGTTTGATTTGGTTGATTTTTGACATATAAAAAATAAGTTTGGATTGGTCCAGGTTTGTCAGTAAATAAAATCATTCTCAAATCGAATCGGATCGACTTTAATAAAATAATACCATTTTTGTTGGGTGTAAAACCCCCCTAGCCGAAGTTCGTGTCAGGAGTGACCCCTCGGGGATTCTACCGGCGTCTGACCTACGGCGGCAGGGAGACTTCGTCCGGACTCCTACGGGAGCCGGACTCCATCCCCGACTTCAACAGCAGAAAGATTTCGTCCGGACTCCTACGGGAGCTGGACTTCATCTCCGACTCCAACTATAGGAAGGCTACGCCCGGACTCCTACGAGAGCCGGACTCCGTCCCCGACTTCAGCAGCAGGAAGACTTCGTCCGGACTCCTACGGGAGCCGGACTCCGTCTCCGACTCCAACTACATGAAGGCTTCCTCCGGACTCCTACGAGAGCCGGACTCCATCCCCGACTTCAGCAGCAGAAAGACTTCGTCCGAACTCCTACGGGAGCCGGACTTCGTCTCCGACTCCAACTACCGGAAGGCTACGCCCGGACTCCTACGGGAACCGGACTCCATCCCCGACTTCAGCAGCAGGAAGACTTCATCCAGACTCCTACGGGAGCTGGATTTCATCTCCGACTCCAACTACAGGAAGGCTACGCCCGGACTCCTACGGGAGCCGGACTCCGTCCCCGACTTCAGTAGCAGGAAGACTTCGTCCGGACTCCTACGGGAGCCAAACTTTGCCTCCAACTTCGACTGCAGGAAGACCTCGTCCGAGCTCCTACGGGAGCCGAACTCCACCCACGACTTCAATCACAGGTAGGCTTCGTCCGGACTCCTACGGGAGCCGGACTTCATCTCCGACTCCAACTACAGGCAGACCTCATCCGGACTCCTACGGGAGCTAAACTCCGCCCACGACTTCAATCACAGGTAGGCTTCGTCCGGACTCCTACGGGAGTCGGACTTCATCTTCGACTCCAACTACAGGCAGACCTCGTTCGGACTCCTACGGGAGTCGGACTTCATCTCCGACTCCAACTATAGGTAGGCTTCATCCGGACTCCTACGGGAGCCGGACTCCGTCTCCAACTTCGACTGCAGGAAGACTTCGTCCGAGCTCCTACGAGAGCCGGACTTCGCCTCCGACTCCAGCTACAGGTAGACTTCGTCCGGACTCCTACGGGAGCCGGACTCTGCCCACAACTTCAATCACAGGTAGGCTTCGTCCGGACTCCTACGGGAGCCGGACTCCATCTCCAACTTCGACTATAGGAAGACTTCGTCCAGCTCCTATGGGAGCCGGACTTCGCCTCCGACTCCAGCTACAAGTAGGCTTTGTCCGGGCTCCCACGGGAGCCGGACTTTCGTCCTGAACTCCTGCTGAAGGTCTCGGTTGAGATTCCTCGACAAATGATCCCCATCCGGGCTTCTGCAAAAATCAGACTCCAACCGAACTTCGGTCGATAAGTCTGGACCCTCTGGCAGGCCGCAGTAACGGCCACGACTCTGCTCCACTCCCTGCGGCGAATCCTACGTGGCTCCATCACTCCCTGGCAGGCCGCAGTAACGGCCACGACTCTGCTCCACTCCCTACGGCGGATCCTACGCGGCTTCATCACTCTCTGGCAGGCCGCAGTAACGGCCACAATTCTGCTCCACTTCCCGCAACGGATCCTGTGCAGTTCCACCACTCCCTGGCGAGTCGCGACAACGGACGTCGCTCCACTCTCCGCAACTGATTCCACGTGGCGAGCCATGGTGACAGCCACGACTCCACCCCATTACTCTTCATGATAAATTTCTCCTGACCCCGTACGGCCCACGACGAGGCGATCATAAACAGTCGCTATCAATCCTTTGCTCCTCCCATCTATAAAAGGGGGACCCAAGATACATTATTCTCTAAGCTCAAAATTCTATCCCAAAATTCTGCTAAAATTTTCGTTCGAGCACTCCATTCTTGTTGAGGCAGAGAACTGACTTGAGCGTCGGAGGGTCTTGTCGGAGCAACCCCACCTCTGGTTTAGACTTCTTTTGCAGGTCCCGACGGCGACCGTGACTCCCTCGACTCCAGCTTCTCCGACGCAGGCAGATTTTTGCACCAACAGGATTGGCGCTAGAGGAAGGGCCCGTGTCTTCGCAGTACCTTTGTTCTTAAAGGAGCGCTCAACGGGACCACCTCCGATCATCTTTTTCGGCGTCTTCTCCTCCTTCCCCCACTAGATCCTCGCCCGATGCCTTCTCGCAAAGCATCCACACGGCGACCCACGGCCTTCGCGATCAGATCTCAGGCTCCGACCTCGCCTCCAATTTCTCAGGCCCCACATCCTCCGACAACGGCCGCTGGCATGGAGCGATTGGACAATGTGCTTTCGGAGTGACCTCGGGGAAGTTCCTGGGCTTTATGGTATCGGGACGTGGAATCGAAGCCAATCCAGAGAAAATTTACGCCATCCAAGAGATGGCTGCCCCGAAGTCGATAAAAGAGGTTCAGCGCCTTACAGGGAGGGTAGCAGCCCTGAATCGCTTCGTCGCGAGGTCGGTCGAACGATGCTTACCCTTCTTCCAAACCCTCAAGCGACCGAAGAACTTCTATTGGACCCCTGAGTGCCAACAGGCGTTCGAAGAACTAAGGAGCTACCTCGGCTCACCTCTGCTGTTGGCGAAGCCAGAGCCTGGAGAGGAACTGTTTTTATACCTAGCTGTCTCTCCCATAGCTCTCGCGGCAGTCCTTGTCAAGGAAGAAGCAAAAGTCCAACGGCCGATCTACTATGTCAGTCGTGCATTGAGAGACGCCGAGACCAGGTATACTAAATTAGAAAAACTGACTTACGCCCTGTTGATTGCAGCCCGGAGGCTCCAACCCTACTTTCAAGGGCACACCGTAACGCTGCTCACCGACCAACCGATCAAGAGATTCTACACCGGGCGGATGCCTCCAGGAGGATGGTAAAATGGGCGATCGAGCTTACAGAATTCAATATCAACTATCGACCCAGGCCAGCAGTGAAGGCCCAGATATTGGCAGATTTCATAGTGGAGTGTACTATCCCAAAAGAGGTCGAACCTGAACAAGGTAAATTGACGGCCTGGAGTCCCGACCGAACTCCCCCAAAGAAGAAGCAGATCCCTCTGGTTGCTTTTGGGCCCTCTACGTAGACGGGTCTTCCAACATGTCAGGCGCAGGTGCGGGCCTGATCTTGATCAGTTTAGAGGGAATCATCGCGGAGTACGCTCTGCGTTTCGAGTTTCCCGCAACAAACAATGGAGCAGAATATGAAGCTCTGATCGCAGGACTGAAGATCGCCAAAGAGCTGGGAGTAGATCGGCTCCAGGTCCACAGCGACTCCCAACTAGTAGTGGGACAAGTCAACGAAAACTACGAAGCACGGGAGGACAGCATGGCTAAGTATCTTGAAAAGGTAAAGGAGCTCATCCCCGCCTTCAGTAGCTTCAACATCAGGCAGATTCCGAGGATGGAAAATACCAGGGCCGACCTTCTCTCCAAGCTGGCAACGCTGGCTCCGCCGAATTGCCCAAGGGTGTTCTCTTTGAAGTTCTAAAGTGTCCGAGTACGGAAGAATCGGGCCCGTGATGGAAATTGACCACGAGTCCAGCTGGATCGACCCACTGATAACATATCTCAGAGATGGGATTCTCCCCCAGGATGCAAAAGAAACTCGGAAGCTCAGAAATCAAGCCTCCCGATACATCCTTTATGAGGGCAAGTTGTACAAGAGATCATACTCTTTGCCCCTTTTAAAATGTCTCCAGCCTTCGGAAGCTGACTACGCCTTGTGGGAGGTGCATGAAGGAATCTGCGGAAGCATCTGGGGGCTAGATCTTTATCCCACAAGTTGCTCCGCCAAGGATATTACTGGCCGACTATGCATCATGACTCGATTGAATACGTTAGAAAGTGTGACCGATGTCAGAGATATGCCAACATCCAGAGACAGCCCACCACCGAGCTACACCCTTGAGTGCCCCATGGCCTTCTGCGCAATGGGGGATGGATATCCTTGGACCCTTTTCCATGGCATCGGGGCAGAGGAAGTTCTCCTGATAGCGATTGACTACTTCACCAAGTGGGTCGAAGCCGAACCACTGGCAAAAATCACAGAAGCTAAAGTGCAAGATTTCATCTGGAAGTCAATCGTTTGCAGGTTCAGTCTGTCAAGAACCCTAATCACTGATAACGGGCGGCAGTTCGCGGGAGCAAGATTCGTCGAATTCTGTGAAGATCTAAATATCTTCCACAACTTCACATCAATAGCCCATCCTCAGGCGAACGGCAAAGCTGAAGTGACCAACAGAACCCTGCCGCAAAGGATCAAGACAAGGCTCGAAAAGGCGAAGAAAACTTGGACAGACGAACTTTATCATGTGCTGTGGGCGTATCGAACTACCCAAAGACTGCCCACGAGGGAGACCCCCTTTGCTTTAGCCTTCGGAATGGAGGCTGTTATCCCAATTGAGCTTAAACTCCCGTCGGTGCGAGTCGTGGTATTCAACGAACATCACAATTCGCAAGGTCTTAAAGCCAACCTCGACTTACTGCAAGAAAAGCGGGAGGTAGCTCAAGTTTGGATGGCAGCCTACAGACAAAAAGTCGCCCGCTATTACAATTCCCGGGTCAAGAATAAAGTCTTTAGAGCAGGAGATCTAGTGCTTCGACGAGCCGCTGTCTCGCAACCTCAGGATCGAGGGAAGCTCGCCCCAAACTGGGAAGGCCCGTATGAAGTCAAAGAAGTAGTCCGGCCCGGAACTTATTACCTCAAGGAGCTCGGAGGAGCAGACCTCCCGGACCATGGAGCTCGAAAAACATACGAATGTATTACCGATAACTTTATTTTAAATAAAAGTTGCATATCTACATGTCTCCTCTCTTGGCACAAGCCTATATCGACAGGACAGTCAAAACAAATCGTATCGGAAGCGGGAGGAGAACTTCATCTCGACAAAGTCGAAGGCCCGTTCTCTTTAGACCGGATGGGGGGAGAGGCCAAGCAACGCCCATATGTGCCCCCACAGCCCTGTTAGGGACAGGAGGAGAACCTCGCCCTAACTTGAGCAAAGTTGAAGGTCCGGTTCTCTTTAGACCGGATGGGGGGAGAGGCCAAGCAACACCCATATGTGCCCCCACAGCCCTGTTAGGGACAGGAGGAGAACCTCGTCCTAACTTGAGCAAAGTCGAAGGCCCAGTTCTCTTTAGACCGGATGGAGGGAGAGGCCCTGCAACGCCCATATGTGCCCCCACAGCCCTATTAGGGACAAGAGGAGAACTTCGCCCTAACTTGAGCAAAGTCGAAGGTCCGGTTCTCTTTAAACCGGATGGAGGGAGAGGCCCTACAACGCCCATATGTGCCCCTACAGCCATGTTAGGAATAGGAGGAGAACCTCGTCCTAACATGAACAAAGTCGAAGGCCCGGTTACACCTAGATCGGATGGGGAGGAAAGGCCCAGCAGTGCCATTTGTGCCCCTACAGCCGCGTTAAGGACAGGAGGAGAAACCTCATCCTAACCAGAGCTGAAACCTGTTATGACAGAAATAGGGGAAGAACCTCGCCCCGACACCAATTAAGGTCTGGTCATTCAAGACCAGATGGAAAAAAGGGGACCTTCCTAGTGGCCCCTTCGTAAGAAGACTTCGTCCGGACTCCTACGGGAGCCGGACTTCGCCCTCGACTTTGATCGCAAGAAGACTCCGCCGGGACTCCTACGGAAGCCGGACTTCGCCCCTAACTTCAATCGCAGGTAGACTTCATCCAGACTCCTACAGGAACCGGACTTCGCCCCCGACTCTGATTGCAGGTAAACTTCGTTCGGACTCCTACGGGAGCCGGACTTCACCCTCAACTTTGATCGCAAAAAGACTCCATCCGGACTCCTACAGGATCCGGACTTCGCCCCCAACTTCAATTGCAGGTAGACTCTGCCTAGACTCCTACGGGTGCCAGACCTCGTCCCCAACTCTGGTTGCAGGAAGACTCTGCCCGAACTCCTACGGGAGCCGGACTCCCGCGACCCCACCAAGAGCAGAGGAAAAAATTCCACTCGAAAAAGAAAAAAGGAAAAGGGGAGAGGAGTTAAAAAGGAAAGCGATGGACTACGTCAGCGACTAATGAAAAACAAATAGCATCAAAGATGCAGAGAACCTCATCTCAGTAGGGATTGGGGTTCTTATCAAGAAACCCAGCTTTCTCTCAATGCAAGTCCGAGATAAGATGACTTTCTCAGGGTGACGAGAAGCTTAGACCTCCGAGCTCGAGCCCTGATGGGAGGCGCCAAACCCAAGCGGCCCCAGACAAATCTGCGGCCATGGATGAAAGGATGGGTCGACGCGATGGCAATCGGGTACCTCCGAACGGCATCGACTTCAAACAAGGCAAAAGCCGAAAGAAGCTCGGCAAGCAACAATCCAACGTATGAGTAAAAGAGGTAGCAAAAAATTCTCTTCTCATGTCATTTATTAAATATGCATTATAGAGCCATTAAGGCTGAAGAAGAAGGATAACTGGAAAGGCGAGCCGACGTGGCAACAACCAGTAACCTCCGGACGATGTCAAAAAAAAAAAAAAAAGAGAAAGAGAGAGAAGGGAATACAGCAATAACAATGGTAAAAGAAAGAAGTTCTGTAGGCAGCAATTCGACGCAAAGTGCGGACGAAGTAACAAAATCTCCTTATCATTTTTTGATTAACAAGATGTACGTTACAAGACTCGGAGGGTCAGAAAAAGAAGACATTACTACAAGACTCGAAAGGAATACACCGGAGACCACTTCAAGCTGTCGACTTCTCTTTCCGATTCCATCCTTCTCAGCAGTATTTTCAGTGCGTGTGATAAACCTCTCGGCTCTCACCCCCCACCTCGTTCCGCTCCATCGTCGAAACCCCAACCCTAGGAGAAAAGGATGGGATAGAATTTAGGGGCAACGAAGGCAACGGCAGCGGCGACGACGACCTGCATCAAGAAGAATCGGAGGTACCCCGAAGGCCGCGATGGCATCGGAGGCATGCGCCACCACCGTGTCCTCCACGACAACCACCATCCTAGGTACTCCGGCAAGGTCGGCATGCGCTACTTTCACCGTCCCCACAACAAGTTCTACTGCCCCACCGTCGGCGCCGACCGCTTCTGGTCTCTCAGCCCCGACGACGTCAAGAATCCCGCCACAACTTGTGACGATAGCTCTGCCCCCTTGATCGGTGTCGCCCCGTTCAGCTACTCCGAAATTCTCGAGCGGAACGCCCTCACCGGTTGTCCCCGTTATTAAATCCCAATTGTTGAAGGAATTCTCCCTCGAGCCCCCTTTAAGGTGACGGGAACCCTCAGTGATAGTTTGACAGCCGGAGAACTCGCAGGCCGCTATTTTCCTCCTCACACTCCTCTTGGTCCGTGGCATCCTCTCGAGGTTGGCCTCCGGGGTGGGGCTCCGACGGGAGAACCCCTCGAAGAGGCTCGGGGGGCTGAAGACGGCGGGGAGCCGGCGGGGATGGCAAAGACTAGTGCGAAGGGCGCTCGGAGTCGAAAAGGGCACCGATGGAGTGGCTGAGTGGCTAAACTCTCAGGCGGAAGAAAGGTGTCAACCCTCAGGCGAAGTAAAGCCCCTGGAGGAAAGGTGAGGGCTTAAATAAGCAACGGAGCCTGGCGCAGTTATGGTGGCAGATATCCCTAGGTCAACTAGTGCCCGCCACATGTCCCACTCACCGCGGCATAGGGCTGACCGTTCGTGGACCATTATGGCATGACGCTTAGGATTACGCCCTGGTGATCGCCCTAATCAAAAAAAGGCTCCAGCACGCGCGCATTAAATGCCAAGATTTCTGAGGGCGATCGGGTGCAGAATTCAAGGAAACGACTTCGGCCGTAAAAATTTTTGTACTTCCTTCGATCGAAACTCGAACTCGAAAGTAGGGAGACTGGTGTTGGGTGTAAAACCCCCCCCAACCGAAGTTCGTGTCAGGAGTGACCCCTCGGAGATTCTACCGGCATCCGACCTACGACGGCAGCGAGACTTCATCCGGACTCCTACGGGAGCCGGACTTCGTCTCCGACTCCAACTACAGGAAGGCTACGCCCGGGCTCCTACGGGAGCCGGACTCCATCCCCGACTTCAGCAGCAGGAAGACTTCGTCCGGACTCCGACGGGAGCCGGACTTCGTCTCCGACTCCAACTACAGGAAGGCTACGCCCAGACTCCTACGGAAGCCAGACTCCGTCCCCGACTTCAGCAGCAGGAAGACTTCATCCGGACTCCTACGGGAGCCGGACTTTGTCTTTGACTCCAACTACAGGAAGGCTTCGTCTGGACTCCTACGGGAGCCGGACTCCGTCCCCAACTTCAGCAGCAGGAAGACTTCGTCCGGACTCCTACGGGAGCCGGACTTCGTCTCCAACTCCAACTATAGGAAGGCTACACCCGGACTCCTACGGGAGCCAGACTCCATCCCCGACTTCAGCAGCACGAAGACTTCGTCCGGACTCCTACGGGAGCCGGACTTCATCTCCGACTCCAACTACAGGAAGGCTACGCCCGGACTCCTATGGGAGCCGGACTCCGTACCCGACTTCAGCAGCAGGAAGACTTCATCCGAACTCCTACGGGAGCCAGACATCGCCTCCGACTTCGACTACAGGAAGACCTCGTCCGAGCTCCTACGGGAGCCGAACTCCACCCACGACTTCAATCACAGGTAGGCTTCGTGCGGACTCCTATGGGAGCCGGACTTCATCTCCGACTCCAACTACAGGCAGACCTCGTCCGAACTCCTATGGGATCCGAACTCCGCCCATGACTTCAATCACAGGTAGGCTTCGTCCCGACTCCTACGGGAGCCGGACTTCATCTCCGACTCCAACTACAGGCAGACCTCGTCCGGACTCCTACGGGAGTCGAACTTCATCTCTGACTCCAATTACAGGTAGGCTTCGTCCGGACTCCATCTCCAACTTCGACTGCAGGAAGACTTCGTCTGAGCTCCTACGGGAGCCGGACTTCACCTCCGACTCCAGCTACAGGTAGACTTCGTTCGGACTCCTACGGGAGTCGGACTCCGCCCACAACTTCAATCACAGGTAGGTTTCGTCCGGACTCCTACGGGAGCCGAACTCCATCTCCAACTTTGACTGTAGGAAGACTTCGTTCGAGCTTTACGGGAGCCAGACTTCGCCTCTGACTCCAGCTATAGGTAGGCTTTGTCCAGGTTCCCACGGGAGCCGAACTTCCACCCTGAACTCCTGCTGAAGATCTCGATCGAGATTCCTCGATAAATGATCCCCATCCGGGCTTCTGCGGAAATCAAACTCCAACCGAACTTCGACCGACAAGTCTGGACCCTCTGGCAGGCCGCAGTAACGGCCACGACTCTGCTCCACTCTCTGCAGCGGATCCTACGCGGCTCCATCACTCCCTGGCAGGCTGCAGTAACGGCCACGACTCTGCTCCACTCCCTACGGTGGATCCTATGCGGCTCCATCACTCCCTGACAAGCCACAGTAACGGCCACGATTCTGCTCCACTTCCCGCAACGGATCCTGTGCAGTTCCACCACTCCCTGACGAGTCGCGACAACGAACGCCGCTCCACTCCTCGCAACTGATTCCACATGGCGAGCCATGGTGACAGCCACGACTCCACCCCATTACTCTTCATGATAAATTCCTCCTAGCCCCGTATGGCCCACGACGAGGTGATCATAAACAGTTGCTATCAATCCTTTGCTCCCCCCATCTGTAAAAGGGGACCCCAGATACGTTATTTTCTAAGCTCAAAATTCTATCCCAAAACTCTGCTAAAATTTTCGTTCAAGCACTCCATTCTTGTTGAGGCAGAGAACTGACTTGAGCATCGGAGGGTCTTGCCGGAGCAACCCCACCTCCGATTTAGACTTCTTTTGCAGGTCCCGACGGCGACCGCGACTCCCTCGACTCCAGCTTCTCCAGCGCAGGCAGATTTTTGCACCAATAATTTTTATTAAGATATTATTTATGTTGGAGTATTAATATATTAAAAAATAATTTTGAATTTATGATGTTATTTATCAATTTAGTTTTGTATTGATTAGTCTTAAACTTTAAGTGACTTACTGGATTGTTTATTCTTTTATAATGTATTGGAGATCTTTATCTTAATCCTTAATGATAGTGTTTATTTGATAATTTCATTTTGTTTAGTGATATTATCTTATGTCAATTTAAATTATTTTACTTGATAAATTTTCTTGATGGTACTCGCATATGAAAAGAAAATAAATCTTCATGAAACACAAATAATAATAATAATAATAATAATATAAATCAATAAATCAAACCAAATCAGACCATTTAAATCATGTTGGATTGATTTGATTTCAATCTTTTATTAGTCCGATTTGGTTTCTAAAAATACGAAACCATTTAGGACTGATTCGGCTTAGGTTTGAGAATGAAACCAATCCAAATCGGACCATGCTCACCCTTACCTATGACATGCCTTCTTTTTTCTGTAAAATACCCTCCATATCATTATTCAATTAAATACCATTGATGAGGTATTAAGTAATATATAAAGCCATATACTCCTATTAAGGGGATGTTTGGTTTGGGAGAGTCAGGACCTGGAGTCAGAATGGGAATGAGTGACTTCCACTCCAACTGTTTGGTTGGGAGAAGTTTCATTTCGATTCCTATTCCGAGATAAAATGAGAATAGTCTAATTTATCTAAAATTTAATCTCTACTCTCTCTTTTAAGGATTCAAATTTTCATTCCGATCACGAACTAAATACTTCAGAGAGATTTGACGATTCTAATTTCAATTTCAATCCATTCTAATTTCTATTTCGATTCTGATTTCATCACAAACCAAATACCCCGAAATGCCTTCTCTTTTGTTATACACTATCAAAATACTCTTTATTTCATTATTGAATTAAATACCATTTGTAAGGTATTAAATAATATGTTGTGAAATAATATACAAATATGTGGTGCCTATGAACAAAAATAAAATCTTATGAATGCTCCCATATTTTTTGCTACACTATAATAGTACCATCCATTTTATCGTCAAATTAAATACTATTGATGATATATTAAATATTATTTATAATATTATATAGATGGCAAAATAATATATAAATATATGGTGAATGAAGTGTTCTGTTAATATAGAGCTTCTATTTTAATATACATGCATACACCCACACACACATGTGCGGCCAAAATCCAATCTGGTCAAGACCATCAAGAGGGTGCTATTGGATCCGTAGTTGTGCAACATGATTTGCCTTGGAGTTGTGGATCTGCATATAAAAGGAATAAAAAATAATCCACCGAATTGGCTCGGGTCCGACCCTCTGATGCATAAGTCAAATCGAATTTTGGAAGAACATTAATAAAGAGAATATAATAAAAAATTATAGTGTATAATGTTATTCTATTCTGATCGGCTCATTTTGGCTTTCTTAGATTAGCCTTAAGATTAATCTTTAGGAGCTACGCCTTTAGGAGCTCAGTTTATTGAAGCTCAACCTTTTCAGCCTTTTGATGAGCTTAAATTTCTCGACCTTCTGAGGTCTACTTTTTGATAGGCTCGACCTTCTTGGCC
Source organism: Elaeis guineensis (assembly GCF_000442705.2). NCBI lineage: Eukaryota > Viridiplantae > Streptophyta > Magnoliopsida > Arecales > Arecaceae > Elaeis > Elaeis guineensis. The sequence continues at coordinate 123,810,233 of NC_026003.2, forward strand.
TCTCAATCTTTTTGGTCTTTTGAGGTTGATTTTTTGATGAGCACAATTTTTTTGGTCTTATTGACCTTCTGAGGTCGGCTTTTCGAAGTCTTCCGAAGTTGGCTTTCTGATGGGTTCAGTCTTCTCAGATCTTTTGAGGTCGGTTTTTTGATGAGCTTGACTTTTTTGATCTTTTAATGAGGTTGACTTGCTCAACCTTCTATGAAGTCGATTTTCTCGATCTTCTGATGACCTGTGGACCTGTTTGTATAGATGTACAATAAAAATCCATTATAGTTGTAGGTAGAAATCAAGGGATGAGACATAACTTCCTCCTTCTATACTATCACCTTTTTTTTAATTTAAATTTAAATTTGCCATAATCATCCTTTTATTTCTGGATTCATCTTAATTGCAAAGTTATAACTTTTCAAAATTCAAATCTTTATAGAATTATTGGCCACATATCAATCAATGATAGGGAGGCTAATTTATATACCATTTCATATACCCCCCACTTTCGAGCCTGAGTTTTTTTTCTTTGGCTGGGATGAAGAAAATAGTTAGTCACAAGTCAAAATATCTGAAGTTGATCAAAAGTCAAAATATTCGAAGTAGGTCAGAAGTTGATTTTTAACAATAAATCTTGCCAAGTCAATATTGTCATCCTCAACTTTCGCTCGACTCGTCCATGGACGAAGAGCGCCAGATGGCCATAAGGGGTCCTCGAAAAATTAACTCCTTCATTGTTGTCTTCGATCTCTGCTCGACTTATCTGTGGATGAGGAGTGCCAAGTGGCCATGTGGTATCCTCGGAGAGTTAGTCCCTGTTGGCTTCAATGGGCCGTATGAGGTCTCCAAAGGATTAGCCCTATTAGCTTCAGTGGATCATGTCGACTTCGATTGGATCTCTCTGAGTTCGATGCAACTCAATGAGATCCAAGGTGGATCTTTGTATTACTTTTTTAGATAGAAGCAACCCTCCTATCTGATGCACCAATTTATTGCTGCCAAAATCTAGTCTGACCAGGATCATCACGAGGATGCTATTGGATCCATAGTTGTAGAAAATGATTTGTTTTGGAGCTGCAGATCTACATATAAAAGGAATTAAAAATAACTCATCGAATTGGCTCCAATCGAGCCCTCCGATGCTTAACACTACAAGAAAAAAGAGCTTTAGTGATGGCTATTAGCGACAGCAATTTTGTCATCACTAATAACACTTTTTACCGATGATAAATGGCAATCAATATTTATTCCATTGTAAAAAAAAATTATTAACAATGAAATTTTTTACTTTTAGCGACAGCAAGTTATGTTGCTAATAAAAAATAATTTTATTTTTTTAATTTGATTGTAGGATTATCAGTGACGAAAGATTCTTATTAGTAATGATCTTTTGCCATCGCTAATAATCTTAAATTTTTTCTCCCCCCGATTTTCCCCTCCTGTCTCTCATTTTCCCCACCCCCCCCCTCTCGATTCCCCATGCACCCTCATTTTCTCCCACCCCCCTCTCAGTTTTTGAGTTGGCTCCCCCACTGACGATCGACCCTCTCTTTCCCTCGCCTCTAGTCCCCATCATTCCCCCATCATCGAATCCCACTATCCTGAGCCATCGGCCACCTCCCCGAGCCCCCGATTGTCGGATCCTTCTTTTCTGAGCCCTTGACCACCTTCTCGAGCCCCCGTCCGCTGGATCCCGAACCCCTCGGTCACCTCTTGCTTCTCCAAGCCCCAACCGCCTCCTTGAGCCCTTGGCCCACCTCCCCCAAATGCCTCTGGTCCCCTTCTTTCCCCCACCATCAGATCGAGCTTCTCCGAGCCCTCAGCCACCTCCTTGAGTCTCGATTCTTCGATCACCTCCTCGAGCCTCCGTCCGTTGGATCTCGAGCCCCTCAGCTGCCACTCGCCTCCCCGAGCCCCCGACTGCCTCTGGTCATCCTCTTTCCTCCCCACCCTCTATTCTCCCCTCACATCCCCCCCCCACCCTCAACTTTAATCTCTCTTATTGACGACCGACCGACCCCCTCTCTCCCTCTCCCGGTTCCCCAGCTCATGCATGCCACCATCCTCGCCGGCATCCCTATGTCGCTTCCCCATTGCCGCCGTCCGCTTATCGGATTTTCTGCACCGCATCCCCTTCTGATTTTCTAACTCATGCCCTCTCCATCCACATGCCGCTGCCTCCCCCTTTGCCATCCCCGCATCGCTAGAATCCCTGCGCCACCGTTCTCTAGTCGGATCCATTCCCATGCTCACAACCTGATGGTCATTTCGGCTCTGTTTTTGGTCAGATCTTGATTTTTACCTATTACTTCTTTGAACTCTTCTCTCGTTAGTGGGTTTTAAATCTGGAAGCTCATTTTTACTGAAATCTGCACGTGTTTATATCCAAATTTTGGATCTAATTATATATATGTTTAGAGTAATGAAGTGGGTAAGCATCGATCTCATGATGATTTAATTTGGTATAAGATTTGATATCTAATGATATTTTTGGCAGATCGTTCTGATGAATATCATGCTATTTTTAGAATATATAGTTTTTTTATTGATCATAGGGTATTTATTCTTGATTTCTGAGATCATATTGGCATCATTTTATCTTTATGAATGTTCATTAGTGTTATCATTGTAAATGTAGTTTTCTAGCACTATGATGGTGGCTATAAAATTTTTGGTGATATATTCTCAAGTTCATCCAATTATCTTCTGAGAAATCAAAGATAGTTTGCTATGGTCTTGTAGAGGGGCTAGTTGAGCAAATCTTAAGCATATCACTGGCGCTAGTAATGGTGTTGCAGTGGGTACTAGATAGTATTACCTTTTAGATGTGAGTATATTACTACAACATCTGCATCAGTTTCTTAATTCTCATGGATAGTTTTTTTCATGATTTTTGTTAAACATGAGAGAATTAACATATAAAGAGTGTTTGGATTTATTTTTAGGTTCCATAATGATAAGGATTGTATCATTTTTTGCATCGAACATAGATTGCTCAATTGTCTATTTATGAATCTTCACTTCACTTCAAGGTATTTGAAGTCTTATGATTTCTTTAAATCATTATATTATTGTCAAAGCTGAAACTACTTATCAAATATTTTCATTATAGGCTCATGATATCGAATATATTTAAAAAAATTTCTTAAATCCGAGTTTTCTACTCTGTAAGTTGTATATATAAATTTTTAATGCCACTCAAAAATCATGAACTTCTTCGAGATCTTCTTCGATGCTATTGTTATAAGTTATAAAATCTAGGATAAGATATTTGCATAAATTCAACAATATACTATTTGATATTATCATATTATGATTGCGTATCATGCCGTCTACCTGTCAGATTTTCCACGCTGCATCCCCTCTCGGTTCCCCAGCTCATGCCTCCATCTTCTCCTCTTCTTTGTATGCCTCCTCCTCCTCTATCGATAAGACAAAGCAGCTTTGGAAGGTCTATTGTTCCGCAGACAACCAGTATGCAGCTATCATTAGATGGAAAGGAAAAGAAGATAATGCGGGAGGGATCTTTTCCTCAGGTTGGCTTCTAAATTTCTTTCTCAAGATTGGCTGGGTTCTCTTTCTTGTTGTTCTTCTTGTCCTAGGTCTTCTAGGTGGGTAATGGAGGTGATGTTGTGCTTCCTACGATCTTTTATATATTCTATCTTTAATACATCTTAAGATTTTATTTTGTGATTTTTTTCATGTCAAACATGCCCTATTATTCTTTTCAAAGCTGCTTGAGTCTAGAAAGAAGATCTAGAGGATAAAAATTCAATCTAACCATTCAATCAATAGGTCAGAGATATCAATAGTTCTGTATCATCGAATGAAATATGTAGAAATAATTTTTTCAAAAATTATAGTATATCGAAATATACGCCTTCATATCGACATATACGTATTTGTATCGAAATTTATTAATAATATTTTATTTTTTTCGTTACAGAATGCTGGGATATCAGGTTCTCATCCACCAGCTACTAGAGGGGTGTATACGAGCAAGAGGAAGATGACGATAGGGGTTTGAGGTCAGGCCACCATCGGATCAGCTCTATTACGATGATGTCAGAATTAGATGTTTTGGGCTGCACGCATGCTACACTAATGTTCGGACGATGTGGGCTCACCAGTGACCCCACAATCACGCGAAGCAATACCCGACTCTCAGAGCAGGTAAGTCTATTAATAATTTTTTTTATTTTAAATATTTAAATTTAAAAGCTTCACATATTTAGGCTTAAGTCTAGAAAGAAGATATAGGGGGTAAAAATTCAATCTAACTATCTAAATAATGGGTCGGAGGTGTCTATAGCTCCGTATCATCGAATGAAATATATAAAAATAATCTATTTAAAAATTATAGTAGTATATCAAAATATACATCTCTATATTGATATATACATTTTTGTATCAAATTTTATTAATAATATTTTTTTTTTTTTTGTTACAAGATATTGAGACATCCAGCTCTCATCTATCAGCTGCTAGAGAGGACGTACAGAGCAGGAGAAGGACGTGGAGAATGATGAGGAGGATCTTATATGATTTTTTTTATATGTATGTAATTTTGATACTTGTAAAGTAGTATAAATTTATAAAATAATATAATTTATATTTTTAATATAATATAATTATTTTTATATTTATAATTATATTAAATAATTATTATTTTATTTATAATATATTTTAAAAAATATTATTACTTATTAATATGATTAAAATAGATTTTAAAATATTTAATTATATTTTTAAAAAAAATAAAAACTATTAGAGATGGTATTAATGATGACATCTATTATCATTAATAGTTTTTTAAATTTTTATTAAAAAATTATTAGCAAAGCAGTAGCGACGACAATACTGTCACTAATAGTTTTTTAACACTATAATGAAGAAAAAAATAAAATTATTAGCGATGACTTTTTGTCTCTAATACCATCACTAATTACAATTATTAGCAATGATAAATTTATCGTCGTTAATAATGATAATTAAAGATGAGGTTATTTTTATCAAATTTTTAGTAACGGCAAAATGACTATTAGCGATGATAGTTAACCGTCACTAATAATCTATTTTTTTATAGTGAAAGTTAGATCGAATTTTGAAAGAATAATAATAAAGAGAATATAACAAAAAATTATAATGTACAATGATATCTTGTTCTGGTTGACTCACTTTGGCCTTCTCAGATTAGCCTTAAGAACAATCTTTAGGAATTTTGCCTTTGGGAGCATGACCTTCTGATGAGCCTTCTCAGTCTTTTAAGATCTTTTGAGATCGATTTTCTGATGAGTTCGACTTTATCAGCCTTCAGATGAGATCGACTTGCTCAACCTTCTGATGAGATTTACTTTTTGGACTTTTTGATGATCTGTGGACATGCAAAAAGAAAAAAAAGAGTATGATGGATAAAATCTTATGAGCCCCTTATTATGAGAGCTTTGAGTTATGAGAGTCTCTCCTTCTCAGAGTCTGTCCTTTTTGGATCCCTTATATATATGTGTGGAGTAACAATCTATTATAGTTGAAAGTAGAAATCAAGGGATTAGATATAACGGATTAGACATAACTCTATCCTTTTGAGCCATCACCTCCTATCTTTATTTAAATTTATATCTATTATAATCTTCCTTTCATTTCTGGATTCATCTTAATTGCAAAGATGTAACTTTTCAAAATTCAAATCTTTATAGGATTGCCAGCCATGTGTCAATTAATGATAAAAAGATTGATTTATATGTCATTCATATATATATATATATATATATATAATATTGGATGTCTTGATGATGTAAAAGAAAATATATAAGAAAAATCTCATAAAATCATTACGAAAATGCATCGATCTGTAGCTAAATTGAAGACTGTTGGTGCAAGATTCTGCAAGACGCCAGGATGCTAGAGCAGACGGTGAGATTGGGCCTTCTAAGGGTATGACATGCAAAAAAATTTTGGTTGGAGGTTGCTCCAGCAGGGACTCTTCGATGCTCAAATTAGAACTCTTGTTCAACAGATGGAGGAGTATGAGAGGCAGAATAATAGCATACTTTTTTTTTAAAAATTTTTTTGGACCACTATAAGAAAAAAGACTATTAGTGACTGCTAATTACCATCGTTAATAGTTAGTTTACTATTGCTGATGATATTAGCGATGGCATACCGTCGCTAAAAATTTGATGGAAATAACCTCATCGCTAATGATCTTTATTAGCGACGATAAATCCACCGTCACTAATAAAGATAATTAACGAAGATATTAGCGATAAAATTTCATCGCTAATAATTTTAATTTTTTCTTAATTAAACTATTAAATAACTATTAGCGACAGTGATTTCATCGCTACTACCGTCGCTAATAATTTTTTAATTTTTTTAATTAAAATTTAAAAAACTATTAGTAATAGTATTTTGCATCACTAATATCGTCGCTAATAATTTTTAATTTTTTAAAAAAATTATAATTAAATATTTTAAAATCTACTTTAATCATAATAACAAGTAATAATATTTTTTAAAATTTATTATAAATAAGATCATAATTATATAATATAATGATAAATATAAAATTAATTATATTATATTAAAAATATAAATTATATAATTTTACATACAGATACTACTTTACAAGTATCAAAATTTTATATAAAAAAAAAAATCATGTACGATCCTCCTTGTTGTCCTTCTCATCCTCTTTCTACTCCTGTACGTCCTCTTCAGTAGCTGATGAATGAGAGCCGAATATCCTAGCTTTTAATAATAAAAAAAATAAAATATTATTAATAAATTTTGATATGAAAGTGTATATATCGATATGAAAATGTATATTTTGATATACTATTTCAATTCTTGAACAGATTATTTCTATACATTTCATTCGATGATACAGAGCTATAGACACCTTCGATCCATCGTTTGGATGATTAGGTTGAATTTTTATCTCTTATATCTTCTTTTCGGACTCAAGCTTAAATATGTGAAGCTTCTAAATATAAAAATTTAAAATAAATAAAAAAATTATTAATAGACTTATCTGTTGTGATTGCTGTAACAATGAGTCTAGCTGATCGTGCAGATATGGATCCTGAAGAATCTCAATGATTGTATCACGGATGGTATTTCGAAAGTCCTGAGATCGCTAGCTCCAAAATCTCTACACGACCTCCTCCACATGTATGTTAGCCCACGTTTGGGTCATCGAATCCTAAGAGGAGGACGTCGATGAAGATCCTCGAGCTAATGGAGGGTCGAAACTATGGCTGAACCTATGATCTGGCTCCTACTCACCCCTTCGATGGTCCTGAGCCATCCCTCGAGATCAAAGAGGGGCTGAGAGGATGGATCCTCATCATGTCACGATACGAGATACTCTGTATAATCCATCTATACAGTTTAGAAGTTCATTAGTCCATATATATCAGTATATATAAAAAATTAATAAATAATATTTTAAGTTATTACCGTGATCTGTCGAGATCATGGATCTAAATAATCACCAGTCCTAAACTGGTGTGTGGCCTCCCATATCTGCAACTGTCTTGATGCACGACCCAGCTATCATGTCTACAATAAATAAATAATAAAATTAAATTAATTAAAATATACATATGATTAATTTAATATGAAATTAATTTTAAGAGTAGAATTTTTTTCAATCTATTGACCACAATATGTGCCAATGGAGCTGCCAGTGTGCTTGATCAGATGCTGCTGGGTGGACTGATTCTATCGTATCCTCTAGCACCTATCAGAGTACTCCTCAATACTCCACTTATCGCAGAGGGCCTCCCATATATCCATCCACATCTAGTGATCTGTATAAGACTTTCAATCTGATGGTGACTTGAAACTGGAGACTCAGAACTAGAGTGCTTTACAGTGAACTACTGAAAGCTGTACAGCTCATCTTGAAATCTCTATGTGGCCACCTTCTCGAAGGTCCGACAGTCAGTCTCTTCATCTTGAGGAGTCTCGAATTGATAGTACCCTTGTAAGTAGAAATAACTGTGTATTAATAAATAGAATACAAATCTATCGTACATTTAAAAATTAAACATCTTTGTTTTACTAAGAACATCTTCCAGGTTGCACCACGAGCCCCCGATGGCCAACTGAAGAACTCATTCACCAGCTCCAATATCAATTGTTAGATGATATCGATAACCACACGAGGCACCCCAGACTCTGTAAATGTGCTGTAAAATTTATTTTGAACAATAAATATTAGACTCTAAAATAGCTAAAATTTAAATATATTCAGTGAAGATATATAGTACTTACGTGCAACTTGGAACATGGACGAGCTCACTATCCTCCAGTCAAGTCAGAAGTGCCGTGAGTTGGATGGATCCTCTACCACACCTCTAACTCTGAGAGTCGGGTGCAACTCCGCATGACCGTGGGGTTACTGGTGATCCCACATTGTCTGAACCTGAAAATACCAAGACATCATAAAGAATATTATATTAGATAATAAAAGATAAAATAACATAAAAAAATTTAAAGTATAGAGTTTACTGCGTGGTATGTGTGGCACAAAAGCATACGAGTTGGCGGCATGAGAGCTCTATCCTCCAGAGCTCTCTCCTCGGTTATGACGGCTCCGGCCTCGAAAAGACATCATCTATAATCTTCGAAAATAAAAATAACTATGTATCATATTGGATTAACTGTGTATCAGAATAAAATAACTATGTATCATATCAGTGTGCTTGCGAATCCTTTCTTTATGCCATCTCATCTATCCGACAGTACTCTTGGACAAGTAGAGCCTCTGAAGTCTAGGAGTGACGGGAAGATATTGAAGAACCTCATATGATATGTCTTTCTAATTTTTACCCTCTTGTCTCAGCTTAAATTGACTTTCACCGCATACGTCATATGTACTCTTCAGTTGGTCCTCCTTGTAGAAAAGCATGTAATCATTACTGCATGCATCTATATTCTCATATCCCATACCTAATCTTTTCATCATTTTTTTAAAGCATAGAAGCTCCCAACAAGCTTCTCATTCTTCAATAGCATCTTTTTTATTATTGCTATCATCCTATCATAACAAATGACCATCATATTAAACTTGATCTTCAAGTTCAACAACTCTAATACAACTGATAATATAGTATATGTTTCATATCCCGACCTCAGTAGTTCATCAGCATCTTTCAACATATGATTGAAATCACTACTACCAGCTTCTGTATCATCCTCCATATCCTAGTTAAATTCAGGACCAACCATATTCATAACCATATCTACCATTATGTCTGTATCCTTGTACTGCTAAGAACTTCTAACCCTTGCAATTATCTCTCACGTCTCTCCATGTAGGTACCAATATTTGTATTGTGGCATAAATTCACTCTTATATAAATGGACAATTATTGTATCCCTATCAAATATTTCTCTATTAACATATCTCTTATAAGGACAACGAGCCCGTCTTTAAACTAAGAGTGCAGCATTCCCAAAAGTATAATCACAGAAGTACTTGACACCCTCTTTATATTCAGCAGAAATTATCCCATCGACTACTTGACAGTCCATCCAACTACGATCCATGGCACATTATCTAAAGATTCTGTATATACAAATATAAGACAAAATGCTTATCAAATATTTTATCATTTAAAATGGCTTACATAATAAATGCATCCTATCATCAACTAATAGGTATAGAAGGTCCTATCCCATTTAAGAATTGCATTAATTCTATAGATCAATTACAGTAATCAAACGATACATAATAGGAGCTGAAAAAAATTTCGACGGTATTTTTTTTTAATTCTCTCCATACGACTGAAGATGTATGAGGAGACCTAAAAAAAAATACTATCCAAAATTTTTTTTGAATTTCAACATATTGTTTGATTATTATAATTATCTATAGAATTAATTATAATTTTTAAACTATCCAAATTAGATAGTCAATTGATCAATGTACATAATTCTTCGATCCGTACAAAATATATAAATATATGGATACCGTAGAATATGTACATTAATCAAAAGATGGATCTATCATTATATGCAATGTAATACTTTTAAAATATTTAAAATACTAAATTTTTAAGTAAAAGACATCATTACAAATGGAGACGGTTGAGATGCGCATCTCATGCATGCTGACTTAGAGTGTGCCAGATGACTAGGCCATGCAAACACATCAGTATGGCATCCAAGCAAATCCCATCCTGGAGATTTTCAAGTATCGAGCGAGATTGTAAATAGGATTAGAAATGGACTGGGGTGGGCCAGGCCACACCCCTCCTTGAGTTCGATTCGAAAAATTTTTTCGGACTTCGGATCGGGCCTAGGTAGGGGTGGCAATCAGTTCGGATCGGGATCATAAATGGATCGGATCAATATGGATCGGATCAGAAAATCATCAATCCAAATCCGACCTATTTATTAAATAGGTCAAAAATTCAAATATTAACTCGACCTGTTTATTAAACAAGTGGCTTGATTCGATTCATTTAATCTATTTATTTAATAGATCAAATTAAGTTAAATGAATTAAACAACTTATATAGGTCGGATTAAATGGATCAAAAATAGGTTAAATAAATTTTAAATAGGTTAAACAGATCTTAAATAGGTTAAATAGATCGAGTTAAATGGGTCAGAAATAGGTTAAATAGATTAAATAGGTTATTTAACTTAATCTGACCTAAATATTAAATGGGTTAAACAGGTCAGATATCTAAAATTTAAATCTGATCCAATTATTAAATGGGTTAAATGGGTTGATCCATTTATGATCCAAATCTATTCAGCATAAATCCAAACCTATTTATGATGGATCGAACACAGATTGGATTGGCAGGTCAGATCATATTTTATCAGCCTTAGGCCTAGGACCTAGAGTCCAATCATCAAGCCGCTCCTACCACAATCGAAATAGATGAGCAGGCTAGAACCGATTCGATGATGGTTTGATCTTAAACCTCTATCATCGAAGGCAATAAGGCTACTCTCGTCAAAGAGCTTCCCAAAATAGTTTCACCTCTCAAGAATAATATTAATGTAAATAATATTATTAATAATATTATTTAAATTAATAATATTATTAATTTAAATATTATTAATATAAATTTAAATAATATTATTAATATTATTATTAATGATATTATTTAAATTAATAATATTATTAATTTAAATATTATTAATATTTAAATTTAAATATTATTAATTTAAAATTATTCAGATAAATATAATTTTAAATATTAAAAATTTAAAAAGATGGAAACAGATTGTGACGATAATCGCTAAAAATTACCTGACGGCTCCGACGGTGGGTCAGTGGTGCGGCGCTCCGACGGTTGGGCATCCAAAGGGGGGAGGGGCGAGGGGAGAAGGGAGAGGTGGTTGCGGGTTCAATTCGGCAAGGAGAGGGGTGGGGGGAGAAGGGGGAGGAGGCGGAGGGTCCGATCCGACAAGAGGAGGGGCAATTCAATGAAGGGGGAGGCAACAGGGGCCTCGATCCAGTAAGAAGAGGGCGATTCGATAATGGAAGGGCTTAGGAACACGTGATCCGACGAGGGGACTCCAGATCGGAGGTGGGGATTGCAATGCAAGGGCTAGGGGGAGGATGTCGAGGGCTTCGACGGTGCAACAGAGGAAAAGGAGGATTGGAGGCGGGGGGAAGAGGAGAGGTGGAGGGCGATCCGGCAAGGAGAGGGCTCAGGAACACGCGATCTGGCGAGGGGACACCAAATCGAAGACAAGGATGGCGGGCATGGGGGTTGGGGGAAGGAGGTCCGGGACTCCGACAGCATAGTGGGGGAGAAAGGGGACTGAAGGCATGGGGGAAGATGGGAGGCGAGGGGGAAGCGGGGAGGCAGTTGGGGATCCGGAGGGGTTGTAGGGTAGACTATTAGCGATGGCTAACTTTCGTCGCTAGAGCCATCGCTAAAAGATATTTTTAAAAATTAAATTTAAGCCATCGTTAATAAGTATTTCAATCATCACTAATACCGACTTTTTAGTGATGAAAATATTTTGTCATAACGTTCGGTCGGTAAATCTTAGTATTAGCGACGGCACTTCGCCATCGCTAATAACACAAAACACCATTACTAATAAGTCAGCAAGAGAGGAGAAAATTTAGGGTTGTTAGCGACGATAAATAGTCTTCGCTAATAAGCTAAATCCATCGTTAATAATCTTATAAATAAATTTAAAAAAATAAAATTACTTAGTTATTAAAGATGGTAAAATACCATCTCTATTAAGATAACCTCGTCGCTAATAATCTTAAAATCATATTAAAAAATATATAAAATAACTTGGTTATTAGCAGCGATAGTTTGTCATCGCTAATAAGATAACTCCATCATTAATAATTTTAGAATTAAATTTTAAAAAAAAATTACTTCTTATCAGAGACGCAACTTGCCGTCGCTAAAAGTCAAAACTACCGTTGCTATTTTTTTTTTGATGACAGTAATTTTGTTGGTCGCCATTCATCGTCAGTAAAAATTATTATTAATGATGACAAAATTATCATCGTTAATAGCCATAGGTAAAAAAATATTTTTTTATAGTGAACCTCCTCTTATGGACGGAGGCGAAAGCTTTGGTTGGTAAGTCGGTTAACATGATCTCGTCCGGTCAGGACATAATTCGCATGTAGTGGCGAAAATATCATGCGAGACTCTCAGGATGTGGTGGTTATGGTTGTCTTATCCATTTTGTGAAAGCTGTCGCTTGGCAGATGTTGAATGTTGCACTGGTGCACCGATGATCAATCAGTCGTGATTAGAAATCCGATGTTCTGTGCCGTCCTCAGATGTGGAAGTTCAGAGCCGGAGGTCTGTTCAGCAGTGAAAAATCAGTCGATCAGATGTGATCGATTGAAGATCGGTCCGACTTGATCATTCAAGGGTGCCGATAATTTTTCAGTCTAGTCTATAGAAATTGGCTATCGATGAAATATCGACGATTCTGAATGAGTGTTATCAAGCATGGATCGATGGATCTTTATCTATTCAGATTATAAAATATTGATGGAGCATAAATCAAAAATTAATGGACGATGGAGCAATGAAGATCATGATCGATGATAAATCGATGGCGGCTCAGCAGACGGATTTACCAGACTAGAACGTCCTGAATTTTGAGTCCTTTTTTATCATCGATCCGTGGACTCTAACGTGTTAAATCCACGGTAGATTTGGTGGCATAGCTCACTTCTCGTACTCTTTTCAGTGTTTTTTTAAATTTTTTTGGTGGCACATTTGTGGTCTTTAATTGAAGCGCCAAAGAAGGACAAGATGGTGGGCCGGCTGCCTAAATCAATATTCTTTTTCCACCTCCCCCTCTCCGATCTTGTGCACAGCATTGAAGTCAAAGGCCAGAACGCATCTCCCAATTGAAGTTAGGTGCGATTATAAAAAATTAAATAAATTAATAATAGAGACGATGATGATGATTGATGTCAAAGCAGTCCATTAAGCCCATCTTTCTACCTCTGCAAACTTTTTTATTAGTATACATGCACTACAAGCATCTAAAAAATGAAATGGGGGTAATCGTGGAGAATAGATCGTGACCAGTGGTTTTAATTTAGAAAAATAAATAAAATGATCTATGATTTAGAGTAACGGAGGTGTCCGTTCCGAAACCCGCCATTGGTGGCGTCCCATCAAAGACAGGCGCATGTGTCGCACCCGGGGCATCATTGCGCACATCATTTGCGTCTTTATGAATCCACCATCTCGCCCTCCCCATTCTCGCATCCTGACGCTTCCTCTTGCGATTGGCAGGGGAGGCAGACCCAACAAAGAAATAAATAAATAAGTTTTTTAAAATAATTAAATAAATAGGTTTTGCTGGAAAAAATAAACAAGAAAAAGGGAGGTCTGGGGACTGGGGTGCGATGTGATGGGACGTGCGTTCTGTGGATGTTCCCGTACGAGCATGTGCGACCGGAAGTGGTCACGAGCGAGACTCGATAAATAGAGAGAGAGAGAGATCTGGCTGCACGCGCTGAGGCGATACGCAACCTTCATAGGCAACGTATCAGGTCCTCAGGTGGTGGGTCCATATGTCATGGCAGCTAAATTTTTTTTTCTTTCTTATTTACCTTCCCCCTTATCAACGGTTCCAATGGTTTACAATATATATATATATATATATATATATATATATATATATATATATATATATATATATATATTTCTTCTTTTTTTGATAAATAAACTATTCATTGTCAACTAACCAGATATCTTTTACAAAACCACCAGCCATGTAAATACATTAACACACCCCAAAACAAAAGAAGCTGATGGTACCCTTTGCAGCATGAACATCAGATTTTTGAAGGGAATACAGAATACAAAACGAAGGAAAATATAACAGTAATATCAACAGTTTAATACAGAAATAGTGACAGCAAACCAAAAAATTAAAGAAAGTACTTTTCCTCTGGAACTTGGCAGTTGGCACTTAGGTTGTAGATGTTTAAAGTGCTAAATTCCTGAACCAGAAGGATTTCTTATATCTGACATTGCCACAGAGCTTGGTACAGAAAAGTTTTAGAAGTACAAGAATGCGAATAGCATAACTGCATCTGAAGATGAGAGTTTGAGCAATTGTATAGGCATCTATTTTTTATATGAAGCTTATGCTGCATATTGTCTCAGAGAACTAGATATCCTCTGTAAACCTCATGAAGGACCGCAGAATAACTAATGCAACCACTTCCATGATTCCAAGTAATGGAAAATAGAAGACTGCCATCGAAAATGAAGTAGGATGCTGTATCATTAAGTGAAAGTAACAACAATCTTGCCCTTCCGCTGCCATGCTCCCAGAACTTAGGTGACTGCAATATACAGGGTAAAAAGCAGATGTATATGTATAGGTGTCCCAAAAATCCTTTGATGGTAAATCCTGAAAACAAACAGAAAGAAGATTAGTAAAAAAACTTTTTTTTTCTTTCATTTTTTCTCTTTTATTTTTTTGATTTTTCCGTTTTTTTCCCGTTTTTTCTATCTCCTCTCCTCTTTTTCTTTTTTCCTTTTCCTTCTCATTTTCCCGACACTATCCATCCTTCCCATCTGTCTCCATTCTGTGACAAACATCAGGTTGAAGACATAAGCTTCTGTCTAATGTTAGATAATTGAATATCAAAGTTATAGCAGCAAGCATGTTCAATTGAAAAGAGGAACAGGTCCATATAGATAGTCGAAAGTAGTGAGTCAGCCATCATTTTGAAGTAGCCAGCTATATGTTGAACAAAGAACAGCAGAAAAACATATCCCCATTGATGTTAGGATCTTGGCGGAATTAGACTTTGTATCAGGAAGACCATCAGTGAATAAGTGTGTAACTCCATTTGAGACTTATAGACAAATTAAAAAACAGTTAGTAATAACAGTTTTTTTTTTATTTTCCTTTTTCTTCCTTTTTTTTCTTTTTTCTTTTTCCTTTTCCTTTTCTCCTCTTTCGTTTTTTGTATTTTTCCACAACTTTCTGATTTCTTTGTCCTCCTCTTTCCATATAGTTCTTCTTCTTTAGATCACAAGTATTCACTTCATCAGCAAAATATACAGACCCAGTTGTATACAGATCTCTCAATTTACAGTGTAGACAGCCAAGGAACACATGATGAGATCCTTTCTCCAACACCCATACATGCTTAGAAGAGCTATAGAGGGATCTCCAACTCAACGAAAGTATGCTGCTAGAAGCCATGCCTAAGAAATCCCACGGAATATGTATCAGCAGTCAAAATTCGAACAAAGGTAGGATACATGTGCAAATAGGTAGTGGAAATAAAAATATCTCCTATTAGAGCTTGGTTAGCCACCCAATCTGCAGCTTGATTTCTTTCTCTAAAAACATGGGACAAAGAAAATTCATGAAGAGATTCTAACCAATATCGAATATCCTTCGTCCAAAGAGAAAAAGGTTGTTGGTTTTCCGATATTTAGTGGATCCAATTTAAGATTACCATCGAATCACCTCGAATCCATACCTTCCTCGCCTCCTATTGGGTGACTAGATATCTAAGACCCAACGACACACCAATCATCTCAATAGAAAGGACCGTTGACTGATAGAGCCATTTGCCACCAGCAGCCAATAAGAGTCCATCATGATCCCTAATAATATAACTTACAGCCACATTGTTAGTTCTCACTGCACCAACAAAATTTATCATTAGTATCCTTAGGGTAGGGGGTCTCCAAGAAATTAAATTAGAAAGTTGGGAATGCTGATTTCTCAGCACAGAAAGACCCCAGTTCCTTGATGAGAATTTTATAACAATAGGCACTAATGGAGAGGGTGAATAAAGTTCAAAGGAATAACAACTACATTGACGAAGAAGATCTATTGGTTGGGAATATTTAGCTTGAAACAATCTTTCATTCCTTTTCTGCCAAATAAGGAAAATCATATAAGCCAGCATAGCCCTTTCTTTCTCCCCTATAACAGGATCTGAAAGAAAAGTTAGTATCATTATCAATGAAGATGGGATTGGATATCCATAATTTTGATTTAACAAGATCCAACATTGTTTAGCAAAAACACAATCAACAAACACATGTCGACAGTTTTCTATATTACCTAGGCAAAGATCACACTCCATAGAATAAGACTGAATGATACTTCGATAAAGCAAAAGCTCTTTTGTCGGTAATCATTACCACACCAATTTTTAAATAAAAAATTGTTGGACTAAACCGACCGACTTCCATAAATCGATCGATCTCCGACACACACCGACCGACATCCGACTCTGACCCACCAAACAAACAAACAATTCTGGAAGCAATTACCGACTATATGTCGGCTGAGCAGGCCGACGCTACTCTCGACCGACCAACCGAACATCTCTCATAAAATCAAGATCGATAAGCGGTCGATGTTCGGACTCTATAGACAATAAACTACTTCAACCATCGATATTTTAGAGTTACTAACCGACAACCGACAACCGACTCCCGACGTACAGTCGGCCGACTCATTCAAATATATCATAACCGTCACGGACGGTTACTCCATTGATACCACGGCGTAATCCATAAGGATTAATAACCCACTACGAGATTACCGTCCTGTGATTCTATGCCGCTAAATGCGGGACCATATCCGACAGTTATGACGATCTACTCTATAAAAAAGGGGTAAGACAATAAGTTTCGATTAGCTAATTTTATACGCTGAGCTCTGTCTCCATTCTCATACTACTGTTGTCCAGTCTCTCCCTCTAACTTAGGCATCGGAGGGTCCCCACCGGAGACAACTCCGATCAGTGTGGACTTCATTTTGTGGGTGCTCGTTTTCGGCGAACAGACGACGAGGAGATTGGCAACAATAGATTAGCGCGCCAGGAAGGAGGAAGACAGTAGCAAGAAGAAAACTCGCAATGACGAGAACCAGAGCTCAACGATCAACGACGATCGGCTCGACGAGACACTCTTCTCGCTAGGAAGAGGCCCCTCTCCTGCCTCCGATAGCAGAGTCTAATTTTTCACACCCCGTGGTTACCACAGACGCTCAGATTACTATGATCGTGCAACAAATGAACGTCCTCGAGGAGGCAGTCAAAAACCTCCAACAACAGCAAACCCAGCCACCACAACCGCCCGTGGAGCAATCGGTGGCGCATTCAACGCCTTCCAAGCATAGCCGCCGTCATCCGCAACGATCTCCATCTCCTCCACCAGAGCAGCGATCTCGGCTCTCTCAACGGGATGAGCAGTGGCATTCACAGTACTCTCGACGTGCCACCCACCATTCACGGCACCCCTCTCCTTCCCAGTTAGATCAAGCAAGGAAGGGGAAGCGACCGCGAACACCGTCTGCCTCTAATTCATTAGGAGGATCAACCCCCGGAGTCTTCCACCACTGACGGCTTGAAGACTACGAACGTAAGTTTGAAGAAATCGACTGCCGACTCATCCAGCTCCAGACAGACGGTCAAAAATCATCAAACGACTTTGATTTTTATACCGCCCAGCCTCTCTCCCAACTTATTTTGAACGAACCGATCCTAACTCGATTCAAGATGCCGTATGTGGAGCCCTATGATGGTAATCGTCACCTCGAGAGCTGCAAAGCTCTCATGACAATCCAGTGAGCAACCGATGCCTTCTTGTGTATCGGCTTCTCGGCTACACTTCGAAAAGCTGCTCGGATCTGGTACTCTGGATTTCAATTGAAAAGTATCCACTCTTTCGAGCAGCTGAAATATTCCTTCGTGATCCATTTCAGCACTAGCCGGAGGCTGTCACGAATCTCGGATAGTCTCTTTTCGATCAAACAAGAAGAGACCGAAACACTCCGAGATTTTATGACCCGATTCAACATGGTCACGCTTGAGATCAAGGACCTCAACGAAGACATGGCCATATCGGTCATGAAAAGAGATCTGAGGAGGTCTCGATTCACGTACTCATTGGATAAAATCCTCCCTCGAACATATGCTGAACTCTTAGAACGTGCATACAAATACATGCACGAGAACGAAGGAGCTTCTGACCGACGTCAAACAAAAAACAAAGGTCAAAAGAAAAAGCAGAAGAAGAGTGGGGCTCCGGTCGAAACAAGTAGGCTCCCATCCAATAAGCAAACCTCACCCCGACGATAGAGTTCGAGGCCGACACATAACAGGTATAATTTTTATACCCCTCTCTCTGCTCCTCGTGCACAGATCCTCATAAAGATCGAAGGGACGGAATATCTACGACACCCACCATCGATGAAAGTGAGGAACCATGACCAAAGAAAGTATTGTCGGTTTCACCGAGACCACGGTCATGACACCGAACAATACATCCAACTCAAGGATGAAATAGAAGCCCTGATACGATATGGTTACCTCGAGAAATATAGGAGGGAGCCATCGACTCAACCCCCTCCCGATCGATGACCCCAAATGACTGAGGAAGCTATGAATAACCAATCGACCGCAGGAGTCATCAACATGATCACCAGATGGCTGGACCGGGGGGCAACTTCTGACGAGGAGTCAATGAAGCGACCAAGACTCCATGATGTAATAACCTTCTCGAAAGATGATGCTTGGAGAATTCAAACTCCCCATAATGACGCTGTTGTTGTTTCAGTAACAATAGCGAATTTTGATGTAAAAAGGATACTTATTAATAATGGAAGCTCAACTGACGTTCTGTTTTACTCGACCTTCTCCCGAATGAAATTGTTGATTGACTGACTCAAAAAAATCTCGACACCGTTAGTCAACTTCACTGGAGATGCGATCATAGTGGAAGGAGAAATCACCCTCTCCCTAATCGCTGGGATTTAACCACAACAAACACCATCTTCATAATCTTTACGATCGTCCGAGTATCCCTCGACCTACAATACCATACTCGAAAGATCCGGACTAAATATCCTGAGAGCGATAGTCTCGACATACCACCTGTTGGTCTGATTTCTGACCAAAAATGATGTCAGAGAAATGCATGGAGATCAACAACTCGTTCGATGCTATTTCACAATCTCCGCCCAGAACAATAAACCTGAGGACTCTCTGTCGATCGATAAATTAGACCAAAGGGAGAACTAGAAAAGGGGTGAGCCAGTCGAACAATTGACTTCCATCCCGATAACAGAAAATCTCGAGCAAACGATCCGAATCGAGTCACAATTGTCTGACTCGGAGCGACAATAACTAATCAAATTGCTCAAAGCCAACGTTGACATCTTTGCTTGGTCGGTCATGGACATACTCGGCATTCCTCCAAAAATAATGACTCATCGGCTCAACATCAGTCCAAACGTCATGCCAATGAGACAGAAAAAATGGTTCTTTACCCCCGAAAAGATAGAAAGCCATCGACAAAAAGTCGACAAACTACTCATAGCGGGCTTCATCAGAGAAGCCACATATCCAGACTGGCTCGCCAACGTAGTTATGGTAAAAAAGATCAATAAAAAATGAAGGATCTGCATTGACTACACTGACCTGAATCGAGCTTGTCCGAAAGACAGCTTCCTACTACCAAAGATCGACCAGCTGGTAGATGCGACATTGGGTCATCGACTACTGAGCTTCATAGATGCCTTTGCTGGATATAATCAAATCCGCATGACACCAGAGGATGAGGAATACACGATTTTCATGAATGACAAGGGCTTATACTGCTACAAAGTAATTCCTTTTGGTCTGAAAAACACTGGAGCCACCTATCAATGACTCGCCAACAAAATCTTCAAAGCACAGATCGGATGAAATATGAAAGTGTACATGGATGACATGCTGGTGAAAAGCACTCAGACTTCGAACCATATTCCAGATTTGGAAGAAGCTTTCAACACACTCCAACGATACCAAATGAGGTTAAATCTGACCAAATGTGCGTTCGGAGTGACCTTGAAAAAATTTTTTGGATTCCTTATTTCGCAACGAGGAATCAAAGCCAACTCCGAGAAAATAAAAGCTATCATCGACATGAAGCATCCAAACATGAAGAAGGAGGTACAACAACTGAATGGCAGAATCGCCGCACTCAGTTGATTTATCTTTAGGTCGGCTAAGAGGTGTCTACCATTCTTCAAGACTTTGAGACAAACGAAGGACTTCTCCTGATCAGATGAATGCCGACAAGCCTTCGAAGATCTGAAGAACTACCTGGCTTCTCTACCTTTACTCATAAAACCAAAGATCGGAGAAATACTATATCTCTACTTGATGACATCGATCGAGGTAGTTGGCTCGGTACTCATTCGAAAAGATAAAAATCGAATTTACCAGCCCGTCTATTACACCAGCAAAGTACTCCACAATGCCGAAGTCCGATATTCAAGAGCAGAGAAAATGATATATGCTCTGATCATATCGGTGCAACAGCTTCTCTCTTACTTCCAAGCACACTCCATTATGGTCCTTATCAATCAACCATTAAAAGTGATCCTGCACCATCCTGATACATCAGGATGAATGATGAAGTGGGCGGTGAAGCTAGGTGAATTTGACATACAATACTGACCACATCCGTCCATAAAGGCACAAGTTCTAGCTGACTTCATCGTAGAATGCACAATAGCTGACAATAAGTCAGAAGATGCAACTACGAAAGAGGCTGCAACCCCCGAGCCTGACCTAATGTCAACCTGGATGCTGCATATTGATGGGGCATCGAATGCTCAAGACAGTGGAGCTGGCCTCATTCTCACCAACTCAGAAGGGGTAGTCACCGAGTATGCTTTTTAGTTCGATTTCAAAGCTTCAAATAATCAAGCCGAATATGAAGCTCTCTTAGCCGGTTTGAAAATGGCTAAGGAGCTTGAGATTGACAGTCTGAAAGTCTTCACCGACTCTCAACTGATTATGGGATAAGTTAAAGGCAAATTCGAAATTCGGGACCCGATCATGGCAATATACCTTCAAAAGGTGAAAGACCTCATGATGAATTTAAGATACTTCGAGATCTTCTACATACTTAGGATTGAGAATGCTCGAGCCAACATACTTTTCAGACTGGCAATGCCTGCTTACAGTTCATTGGACCGAACATTCGTGGAGTATCTTGAGCAATCGAGCATCGACAAAAATAAAAAATATTACAGCTAACAGCCAAACCTAGTTGGATGGATCTGATCATCCGATATCTATTCGACGGAGTCCTCCCTAAAGATCCTACGGAAGCAAAATGAACCGATGGAAACTTCCCAGTATGTGATGATGGATGGTCGTCTCTACAAAAGATCATTCTCCCTTCCCTTACTGAAGTGCCTAGGACTGACCGATGCCGATTATGCACTTAGGAAAGTACATGAAGGAATTTATGGAAGCCACTTGGGGGGCAAGTCCCTAGCCTACAAGATTTTGTGATAAGATTACTATTGGCCCACCATGAAAAATGATATGACTGACTTAGTCCGGATATGCGAACCATGCCAGAAGTATACCAACATACAGCATCAATCCATCAGTCGCTAACGTCCATTATCGTACCCTGATCTTTCGCTCAGTGGAGAATCGACATACTCGATCCTCTTCCCCCGACGTCTGGCCAAAAAAAATTTATAGTGATCGCAATCGACTATTTCACCAAGTGGATAGAAGTCGAACCCCTAGCCCAAATCATCGAACGCAAAATGGAAGACTTCATCCAGAAATCCATCATCTATAGATTCAGACTACCGCATACCATCATTACCGACAACAGACGATAATTCGATAATCAGAACTTCAGAGAATTCTATATGAAGTTTCATATTATACATAAGTTACATCAGTCGAGCACCCGCAATCAAATAGAGATGTTGAGGTGACCAATTGAACAATCTTGCACGGGTTAAAAACCGATTGAATGAGGCTAAAGGTCTTTGGGTCGAAGAGCTATATCCAGTCTTATGGGCGTATTGGACAACTCTCCGTATACCGACTGGAGAGTCTCCTTTCAACTTAGCCTATGGGACAGAGGTGATGATTTCACTCGAGATCGGATTACCATCGACAAGAGTTGAGCAATATAATGAATCGAACAACTCCGAGTGTCAGAGAGCTGACTTAGATCTCCTATCAGAACTCTGACACGAAGCTCAACTTCGCATGGCTATGTACCGACAGAAGATAGCTCGATACTATAACACCAAAGTCAAGTCGAAAGTTTTTCGACCAGGAGACTTAGTTCTAAGAAAAGCAGAAATTTTAAAACCTCTAGATCAAGGAAAGCTATCTCCGAACTGGGAAGGACCCTACAGGATATCAGAGACAAACTGACCGGATGCCTATCGGCTCGAAACTTTGAAAGGTTCGGCTATTCTCCGAACATGAAACGTTGATAATCTAAAATTGTACTATCAGTAACCCTTGTACGCACTTAAAATACAGCTCTATGCTAGAATCGTAAACCAGACTTCTAATGAAATATCAGTCCTCATTATGGAGGTCGGATCATTGATGTCACGGCTTGAGGCCTGACTTTTCAAAGAAGCCAGAAACCTTCAGCCTGACCACCGACTGCATCCCGACTCCCCTGCAGAACCGATCTATCTACTTCAACGGGAGGCTAGCGCCGGCCATGCAGATTTTCTTCACAAAAGCGCACCGCCCCCATAGTCAGCTTTTCGTTCAAGTGGCTGGCTAATTTGCCGACTTGGTATCAACTAAAAAAGGCAAAATATCAAAACGACAAGATCAGATTGAAATTATACCGACATGGCCACGGCTAGTCGAGAGATATTCGGCTTGCCATCGTTTATCAGATAATACGATGTATAAATCCGATCAAGGTTCGGATAATGGATATATGACTTACTATCATTATCCTAACTAAATACGTTAGAAACTACATGACTAGCACACCTTACAATCTGTGGAATGGTCGGATCTATGATCGATATTCGGAGATTATTCCACGGACGAACATCACAGACATTTCAGCAAACAAAAATTCTATCTTGAAGGAAAATATTTTCAGTCATTATTAGAAAAGAAAGTACAAAATGGACCAAAGTCCGACTATAAGTATTAGGCTACAAAAAAAAAAGATACACCGACTAAGCTTCATCATCGTTCCTTTGTTCGGGAGTAGCGTCGTCAACTTGAATGATTTTGAGCCCGATCGGTGCTTCACCCTGTGTCGGAGCAGCTTCTTCTTCATCAGCACCATCTTTTAATCTCGGAGGGACGATGCTGCCTAGGTCGAGGTTCGAGTATAACTTTTCGACCGTATAACTATATCCGACACGATACAAAGCGAAGCCACCTTTGAGGATCTCTTCCTTGAACTCTTTCGAGCTTCAAAAATCCTCGATTGTCCGAACCAGTGCTTCTTTTGCCGACTCTGCTTCCGTCTTTGCCAAATCAGCATCGGCTCGAGTAGACGATAATTCTTCTTTGGTCAGTGCCAACATTTTTAGGCTAGCCCGATGATGCTCACATTCGGCTTCGAGTTCTTCAATGCACCCAGCTCGCTCTCGTCGAAGCCGGTGGAGAGAATACCTCTTGCTCTTGACCTGCGAATCAAGAGCCGAAATAATCTCGTGTGCCAATTTCAGTTCGGCCCCCAAAGATGCCAAGTCATCGATAAGTCGAGAAACCTCCTCCGAAGTTTAGCATCCCGCTTCACCGCCGACTTGAGTTGTTCAAGCGCGGCTGCCTTTTCGACGCCAACGGCCGTCACCTTATTCTTCCACGCACTCCGAATGCCGGTGAATTTTGTGTAGCCAGCCTCCAGATCGAACATATCGTGGATCAACTGCAGACAAAGGATAAGTCGGTAAAAAAAAAAAGAAAAAAAGAGAAAAAGAAAGAAGGGTTTTATCGAAGAAACTTACCCCGATGATTGTCGGATAAAAGGATGAGAACATCTCGACCACCGATCACTTCCTCCGATGCTCCTGATCAATCGAAAGAAGGGTCGCCTGGCATAGTTGCTTGGCCAATACAGAATTGACCAAAGCTGATTCACCCTCAGGCACTTAGAGGTCAAAGTGCACCGCGTGGCCCTTGAGGTGGCTTCATCCGTCGATGCCACCAGAGCTTTCTCCCGATCTCTTATCGACGGCCCCATATTCGAGAGCAAGGGGAAGCTCGAGCTCGACTGTGCCCTGGCTGAAGGAGCGACCGGTGCAGCCATAGATTGCTCGGGTTCTCCTACCTCAACCCGAACCTCCTCAAATGGCGGGACCATCGATGTTTCTCAGTGGTCCCCCTTACCGCCCTCTCCTCGGACGATGCAACAGGAAGCACTATCGGAGCCAACAGCACCAAGATAGGTTTGGAACCCGATACTGGTGGGACATCGGGTTCCACAGCCAACGTTGAAACACCAACCAGAGCTGGTGCCTGATGCCTCTTCGACAGACGCGAAGGCCCGACCTCAGATGCTGCCCTCTTCTTGGCAGTGTGCTGACAAATGTCGGCATCCGACACATGTACTCTTTGTTGCATAGCTATAATTACAATGGAGATCAATGCAAGTTAGCAAGCAGAAAGAAAATCAAGAATAACTAACCAATTGTACTGTACTATACCTAGACGAAGAACCGAACTAAGGCCGGCATCATAAAGAGCCTGTTCGGTTACAAGCTCTTTCTGCTTCGGGACCGACATATTTCTCAGCCGATGAAAGTCCTCCTGGTCGTCAACCTCCACTCGGCTGTTGTCATTAGGACCAGTTCTGGGGTTGCCCCAACAAGAAGGAAAACCCAAGGGAAGAGAAGAAGAGGCAAAGAAAAATTGGTTCTTCTATCTATGAATGGACGATGGAAGATGGTGATGAATGAAAGATCTTTTCGGAGGTTGAAGAACCACCACCCTCGGACCTTTGGGTGAGGTCGGAGGATAAAGAAAACTCGAAAAAGAGAAGAGCGAGGGATGGTCGGCAACATCCGACACAATAAGGCAAAGCTGATTATCAGTCGAATCGAATTTGGTGCTAGCTAAACCGGACAGAGTCCATAGTAATCCAAGATATTTCGAATAAATTTTAGAATCAAAAATTAAAGATCCACCGAAGATCTTCGACGTAGAAGGCCACCTGACCCGATGGTGGGTTATTCACTCGACCATCGGCCCTGGGGATGGATAGTTGAAACTACTTCGGGATGCAAAACTGCTCTTGGAGCTATTCAACGTTCGATTCTGAAAGTGAAGAAGCCTCACGTCCGGACTCGATTGGGACTCATCAGTCGGATTCTTGATCGATCTTTCTGAGAAGGAGAAATCTTAGCCATGAAAATGACTCTAAAGAAGACAAGAACTTTAAGGAAAAAGGACTCAAAAGAAAAGTTAACCTAAGCTGGAGCAACAACCCTGGGTGTAGGGGCAACGATCCGATAGAGTCTCAGCACCAAAAATAGAGAAAAGTGAAGATGTGACTGAGAGCAACCCTATATATAGGATCTATCAACGGTCGAGATGAAAGCGATCGAATTAAAGATCTATCGAATGACGACACGTGGCAACATCTGGGCCGATCATGGATCGAACGGTTTGACACACCTGCCCCAAATTGAACCATGTCATCCCTATCCACATGAACATCTCTGACCAATGGCACTCCGACACGTGACGAAAATCTACATGCCAGAATTAAATCCCACGACGTCATTTCACATTCTCAATATGATGCCTGACACTAAATCCTCCTACCGATACGACGGCTCGAAAGCGATAAAATGACGATTCGATCGTACTCTAATGAAAGTGGTGTCAGAGTCGAGATTCGACATGACAGATAACAACTCCTTTCATCCATGGTGATTAACTACATAACGATGCATGCGATGATTCACCATTGGACTCGGAAGTAGGGGGTAACTGTTGGAGTAAACCGATCGATCTCCATAAATCGATCGATCTCCGACACACACCGATCGACGTCCGACTCTGATCCACGAAACGAACAGATAATCTTGGAAGCAATTACCGACTATATGTCGGCTGAGCAGGCCGACGCTACTCTCCACCGACCAACCGAACACCCCTCACTAAATCAAGATCGGTAGGTGCCCGATATTCGAACTCTACAAACAATAAGCTACTTTGACCATCGGTATTTCAGAGTTACTAATCGACAACCGACTCCCGAAGCATAATCGGCTGACTCATTCAAATATATCATAACCGTCACAGACGGTTACTCCACTAATACCGCGACGTAATCCATGGGGATTAATAACCCACTATGAGATTACCGTCTTGTGATTCTACGCCTCTAAATGTGGGACTATATCCGACAGTTACGATGATCTACTCTATACAAAGGGGGTAAGGCAACAAGTTTCGGTAAGCTAATTTTTATACACTGAGCTCTATCTCTATTCTCATACTACTGTTGCCTAGTCTCCTCCTCTAACTTAGATATCGGAGGATCTTCACCGAAGACAACTCCGGTCAGTGCGAACTTCATTTTGCATGTGTTCGTTTTCGATGAACAGACAACGAGGAGATTGGCAATAATAGAAATCTTACCCTTGTGGGAACTGGGAGGTGCCAAACCCAAGAAAAATTACCAGTGAAAGGCTGTACATAAGATGGATTTAGCACCCTCCCAACATCTTTAGAGGTGATAGTAAGAGACTTTGTAGGGGCCCATCCCATCTGATCAGCCCACTGTCCATGTGCAAAAGGTATGGATAGAATTAATGACACCAAATCTGTATTACAGAAAGTAGCTAGTAAAGGGACATTCCAAGTATTGTTAGATGACATCAAATCTGCAACAATGTATTGAGTTAAATCTTGATTAACATTAATATATATAAGCCAATGACTAATTAGCACATTTGAAAGCCAAGGATCATTCCAAACACTAACTGATTGACCATTACCAACTAACCAAATAAATTGATTTTGAATTTTGGATCCAACAGCAAAAATTTTATGCCAGCTAGGAGAACATTTGGAAGGTGGCCTATATTGGATCCAAGAGTGATGAAATCTATATTTAGCAAATACCAGCTAAGCCTACAAAGAGTGAGGCTGAAGAATAAGGTTAGTAGCCAACTTTTCCAACAAAACTATTTGATGAGTACGAAGAGATTGAAGACCAAGGCCACTAATAATTTTTGAGGTGCAAATAGTCTCCCAAGAAATCAAATGCAAATGACGTTGGTCACATTCATGTCCCTATAGGAAAAAATGAAATTCGCACTCAAACAGATCCAAAACTGAAACAGGAATTAAAGTGGAAGCCATCATATACAGAGGGATTGATTCAAGAACATATTGTAATAAGGTAACTCGACCAGCAAAAGAATGAGTTCTTCATTTTCAAGATTGAATTTTAGAGAGAATTTTGTTAGATAAAAACTTAAAATCTACAGGCCGAAGTTTAGCTCCAGAGATAGGAACTCCTAAATAATTCCAGATACCCCTTATTCGGGACATACCAAAAGTACAAGTGATAATATGTTTAATATTAGAAGAAACCTATGGACTTATGATGATGAAGGATTTGCTCAAGTTGACCGATTGTCCCAAATAATGGCAGTAGAAATCCAAAAGAAGTTTTAGACATACAGCATCATTGATCATAGCATGGCCAATAAGGAGGCAATCATCAGTATAGAATAAATGCAAGATATGTGGCCCACCACGACAAGGGATGTAAGGATGAAAAAGCTCCATTTGGACTGCAGAATATAAAATCATAGAGAAAATCTCAAAGCATAAAATAAACAAAAGTGGAGACAATGGACAACCCTGACATAAACCACACCTCGCAGTAAACCAGTCAGTAGGGGAACCATTAATAAGAAGAGCAAAATTGAGATTTAGAACACAAGCAGAGATCCACTCAATGAAGTGATCAAAAAAATTGAAAGCTTTTACAACACTAAGTAGAAAATTTCATTGAATCCTATCATAAGCTTTCTCTATATCCACTTTAACCATCAAGCCCCCCCTAGAAGGAGAAGCGCGAACCAACGAGTGTATGATTTCTTGCGTCATAAGAATATTCTTCATAATACTTCTACCCCTAACAAAAGCACCTTGGGTCAGAGAAATAATTTCAATAATGAAGGGCTTAATTCTATTGAGTAAAACATGAGCCACAATCTTATAAGTAGTATTACAGAGACTAATTGGATTATAATCAGTAGGAACCTTTGGATGATTAGATTTTGGAGCCAGAGTAATAAAGAAATTTTTTCAAAAGACATCAGAGTAGAGGTCTAAAAAAAAATATCGAATAGCCTTGATGACATCATGCCCCACAATATGCCAATAATCTTGAAAGAAAGAGGCAGAAAATCTATCAGAACCTGGAGCTTTATTAAGGTTTATAGAATGAACAGCTTGAGTAATCTCTTTGTCAGAGACCTGGGATATAAGAGCATTTTTTTGGATAGGAGACAAAATATTCGATATATGCGGAAGCCAAGACTCATTAGCCAACTGATTATCATCCCAACGAGATCGAAAATGCTGAAACAAAGACTCCCGAATCAGATTTCCATCATACACCCAATGCCAAGAATCACTTTTAAGATCCAAGATCCGATTATGACATCTCCTAATAATGTTAGCTCTATAAAAAAAAAATTGTATTCATATCACCCTCATGAAGCCATCTAACATGGGATTTTGATGCCAATATAACTCTTGTATAGATAAGTTTTGATTATACTCATGAATGAAAAATGATTAGATTGAGACAACAAACCAGTTTGAGATTCAAGCATTTGAAGTGATAGAATCCGATCATATAAAATTTCACCATTCCAAAACAAGTTACCCACTTTGTACTTATTCTAACAATAGATTTTTTTTTAATTTTTTGCATGAGAAAATTTAAGCATTCATCTGGAACCAATTGATTAGCCCCAACTCAAGAAGTATGAATCAATTGATAAAAATCAGAACAGAGCTTCCAAAAATTATGATATCGAAAAGGCGAATGTGACCTGGGCATAGAGGATTGAATCAAAAGTAATAAAGGGCAATAGTCAAACGTAAATCAGGCCAAATGCTAAAGATGAGATTTAGAATAGATTTGCAGCCAAACAAAAGATGCAAAAGTCCGATAAAGATGTTCCCAAACTCTAGAAGAACTCAATTGATTATTGCACTAAGTAAATCTGGGACCCTCAAAATCTAGATCAATTAAGCCTAGATGTAGAGAGAAAAGTCTGAAACTCCCTAACATCCCCATTTCTATGAAAAGATTTACCTCCCAGCTTATCATGAGGAGACAAAATGCAATTAAAATCACCCAAAATGAGAGTAGGGAAGTGCAAATTC
Source organism: Elaeis guineensis (assembly GCF_000442705.2). NCBI lineage: Eukaryota > Viridiplantae > Streptophyta > Magnoliopsida > Arecales > Arecaceae > Elaeis > Elaeis guineensis. The sequence continues at coordinate 123,839,904 of NC_026003.2, forward strand.
AAAATCTGAGTGACTACATTCCAAAGAAAGTAACGAATGGGACCATAATTACTAGCATAAACAATATCAAGAATCCAAGATGTGAACTCAGGCTGGGTTATGACTCCAAAACAAACCTATGTATCCTTATGAACAAAAGATACAGACCCAATATTCCATCGTCAGGCCACAATAATTTCTTCAGAAAAACCTTTCGAAGGAATCATGAAAACCTCCCAAAAATAGCCAAAACTACGCTGAATACGATGCATAGAGTCCAGACCAATACGAGTTTCCACAAAAACACACAAATCCAGTTTATATATACGAATTAAAGATACCTAACAAAAAAGGACTTCATAGTACCTCTACAATTCCAAACAAGTACTTTCATGAGAAAGCAGAATGATGTTCCCCATGCTCCCTTAGCATAGGGCACTAGTCAAAGGATAATCAGTAGTCTTGACATTGATATTCGATAAATTACCTTCAGCTTTCAATTTATTTATAAGTTGATTCAGTGTTTCATCATGTGAGAGACCAAACTTATCATCATGAACAGAATGCATAAGTAAAGCTTGATCAGTTGAAGTGGCAATCAATGAAGGCCCATCCAGCCGATTGAGGTTGGCAAAAATTGGCTGCCAGACCTCCTTCTTGGCCGGACCCTTCATGCATATAACCAAAGCCTTAGTATCATTATCTGACACTTTTACTTGAGGCTGTTCTTCTCTAATAATGACCTTTAATTCCGGAGATGAGTCAGAAGTAGAAGCTCTGATAATATAAGGCACCTTGACTGATGACCTCTTTTTTTTTTTCTTTTTATCCTTGTCGATCTCCTCCCCCCAAAAGATCGGGCACCTATAACTCCATTGGGATAATATCAGAGTTAGTTAAACCCACTATTTCAGATAAGGAATCAAACCTGGAACCAAAAGTCGAGCCAACTGGGACTAGCTTCTCTTGACGCACTATAGCAGTCTTTTTTGGAATGATCCAGGGATTTTTTGATGAAACCATCAGAGGAGATGCAGCAGTTGTGTTACAAGTTGCTTTTCCTTGGGTAGGGACTTCGATTGGAACCCAAGCAGCCCTAATCCAAGGATCATAGACTAGATTTTTTTGGGAAGCAAATGAGTCCTTGCATCGGGTGCAGTTCCATAGCAAGGGTCCAATTTATCCACATCCATAGCAAATATCTAGAAGATCTTCATAAACAAATTGTTGCCATGCAGTTTGATCATTTATAAGCAATTTTATACCAGGACAGACCAGACAACCCAGATCCATTTGGATACAAATCCTAGCAAAACCTAGCTAAGAAGAATTTGCTGTCCAAGGGTCATGAAATCTAGGTTTACAAGCCTTAGAGGCTATCTTCAGTATCATATCTTTTTCCTAGACATCCAACGACAAGCCTGGTAGATAGAGCCAAACATTAACCTTTTGGATCCTATCCTTCGATGGTTTAAAATTTGGCCTCCAAACCTCTAGTGCCAGTAGTTGGCCAACTAGAGTCTAAGGTCTCTTTTCCAAAATTCTAGCCCACACTTCCTCAGACGGTAAGAAAAAAAGTACAAAACTCTTAGAAAGAAAACTTACTTAGAAATCCCCTTCAACTAACCAATGCTTCTTCATCTCACATTCCATGAACTCTATTGGAAAATCCTGCCCAAGAAACTTACCAATCATGGCCGCTTGACATTTCTTTGGCATCCTCTGCAGTTCATCTTGAGAGAAAACCATCAAATCATTGAACCGTGCCTCCAACATAGAAATATCATCTTTTGAAGGTCTAGGCATCTCCCATTGGAAGTGACGACACCTTTGTACTATCTGTGCCCATGATCGGTCTTGATCTATTCCGTGATTAAACAAAGAAGAGGACGCCGAATAAGATACAACAGCCTCCACCCTCTTCTCTTTCACAGTCGAAACATTCGTGGGATGAGACCCACCAATCGATGAACCTTCCACTTTAGAATCCCTTGAGGACCCTATTGGCGATGATTGCCCTTTCGAAGAAGGGTTAGACTGAACCCTAACTTTCTTTTCTTTCTTTCGCAGACAAGCCATTCATGGGAAAAGACCAACCAACCAAAGAAGCATCTACCGAGATTCCTAGGACCTTATTGGCGATGATCGTCTTTCCGAAAAAAGATGGGACGAAACCCTAGTTTCCCCTTTCGCACTTTCATTCTAGACACTCATAACGCTCCTCTTACAGTAAAACCCAAAACTTTTTCTATATATATTTCTAATTTTTCTATGTGTGTGTGTGTGTATATATATATATATATTTTTAATTAGATATAAGATGTGGAATGGGTCAATCATATTAGCTGAATATTCTATAAAAAAAAGAGAGATGTATTAAAAAATTAGAAGAGAGAGGAAAAAATTTATTAAACTAATTTTTTTGAGGAGGATAAAACTTGGTGCTCTCTTTGTCACGCCTCATCAAAGAAAAGAAGGGGTTTCTACCAAAAAAAAAAAAAAAAGGAAGGGGCCTCCTCAGCCAATGATGCCTCAATGCACGCACAGACATGCACATGCACGCGCGCATATATATATATATATATATATATATATATATATATATATATATATATATATATATATATATATATAATTTATTTTATCCTAAAAACTATATAATCATACTAATATTTATTTTATCCTAAATCAGATTAAAAATAATTTTTTTATCTTAAAAATTATGTAATTGTGCTAATATTTTATGAGAAAATTTTGCTATTCTGCAATACCCCAATTCCAAAATACCCTTATAAATATCCTTATATCAGGTTTATTTCTAAAATTCATTTATTTTTGTATCTACAGGTTGTTTTCTACTTTGTTGGATTAAGAAAAACCAAACAGCAGATTCGTTGATGGAAATCCTTGAGTCCCACTACAAAAGAAATCCATTTAGCTTTCTAAACAAGAAAGATGATGGTGAGATATTATCGCTACTAATTCCAGTATATTTCCCATCCCGTTATGTTCCCGTATGTTTTTAATCTTGTTGGACTGTTCGTGGTCCAATTACGGTTAGTTTAAGAAATGCCGTTATAGTTCATAAAACGGATAATTTACTTACCCAAGTAATTGGGTGGATAAAGCTGTAAACAGATTCCATCTCGAAGTATGATGCATGTTAGCCACCACAAAATGAACACCCAAAAGGGCGGGGAGATCGTAACTGTATTAGAGACTTCGCAATAGCTGAAGACTTCAATACTCAAACATTTACTTTACTTTGGATTCTAAAGATGGGGAAGGTTCTTGATGCTATTGCACAGTAAATTAAATGGGGAAGGTTTCTTAAATAGTACCACTTCATTCAATACTCAAACATTTAAGAATCCAAAGAATTTGATGGTACCACTTGATGCGAATTGGCCTCTAGAAAATATATGATTCTACAGTTTGACATATTTTCATTCTTTAGGTTTTCAAATGCTCTGTAGATGTTTCTTGAGAATGTTCTCAGAAAATCTTAAAGAGGCACTTTGATTTTAATCATGTAGTTATGCTTTATAATTGCCATTCCTTATACATTTTTGAGGAAATTTCCAAGTAAATACCTGCCTAGAGTACAAGGTTGACCACTGGAAAATAGCTTTTTTCTGATTCTTAGATGAATACTTATTTTATTTGATAAAAGTGCATATGAAAAAAAATAGGAATAAATTATTTCACAACTTTTCTATCACCTAAAGAGGCCCTGATTTGATATGATATATCATTTCGTTAATCTCCTGGTGCAAAAATATGGGTCTTCCCGTTGGGTCATAAGCCAATAGAAGGAGAGCGTGTTATTCTCGACGGATGTTCTGAATGCAAGCTAATAACCAGAGCCAGCTACCAAATAATTGAAGTAGGAGAAAATACCCAGAAAAGATCCATCATCACATGTGACAAGGGAATTAGTTTCTATACCACAACTTTGACCGTTCTGATAAATAGGATTCAGTAAAAAGAAGAAAAAAAAGAGAGATTTTTTACTTTTCCGTTTATGATAAATTTGACTTTCCGCTTAGATTTGCTGTGGCAATTTGAACACGGCTACACAATTGCTAAGGAAGATGTTTTCTTGAATATCACGAAGTCAACGCTTCCCAATAAATTACTGAATTGACAAAGGAGTCGGGTTTCTCCCTTCACGCAGACGAAAGCACAACGCAACAAAAAAAATGGGGAAAAAAAATTCCTTGGATCCCGCAAGTGGAAGTCAACTTGGAATTTGGTTAGAAATGACCAAAGTCAGACGAATCCAACTTACTCGTTCTAGCACTCGGGGTGAGATTTTATGCTCTTTGTTTGGACTTGGGGTTCAATCCCAAGTCAGGTTGGAATGTGATCGAACTTAACCTCAATCAGAATTTGGCATTGATCTCATCTGAACACAAACCAATTTGATAAATAAATAGTTTTATAATTATTCTTGACAAATACATATGTATGTATGTATACTTGTATGCATGTATATATATAACTATTTAGATTGTTACTGCGTTTAAGTAAGTTACCAAAATATTTAATCTTTTCCAATCTTAAATTTCTTGTACAAATTTATCTAACCTGATTAACTTGACCACATCCATCCACCTTGAAACTAATCCCTCCCAAAACAAGCTTTGGTTAAAAAGTAGGATTGAGTTACATTAGCTTGGAGAAATTTTAAATAAAAGTTAATTTGGCAAGGGTAAGCTTAGGAGATATTGAGGTCCAGCTGGGTTTCCTTTGAGGAAGGACCCCCAACACAACACAACCTGTCCAAGCTGTAGCCGTAGGCACAACTCCCAAGTTATTAGCCAACGTTCTCCTGGGTCAAATATAGATAAGAATAATCATTAGTTCAGAGCAAATCCAACATCTCCATCCCTCCAACTCTCATTTGTTTGAGAAGAACACAACAACAAATCAACAACTCTCCATGGAAGGTTGACCAGGCAAAAAAGGAGCCCTTCCATGAGCCAGGTTTATCGTCCACTCTCTCCACCATCCAAGGCTAATTAATCTTTTTTAAGTTTCTTATCATTTGCAAGAAGGCCAAGATATTTGAAAGAAAGGGTTTCTAATATATATTGGAGAATATTTACCACGTCTCTGCATTAAGGATCATATTGTGCGAAGTATAGACCTGCATGGAACAAGTAATATGAGGGAGAAGAATTGATATATTGTAATAACCCGGCCCTTTAAACCGATTCAAGCCAGCTAATAGAGGACTGGGATTGGCCCTAGCACATGTATGGTGTATGAGGTGGAGAGGAGGACTCCCGATAGAAGTCCACCTACTCTTTCGACTCCATTGGATGGAGGAAGTCTAGGTGATGCAGATTGATCATCTGACTTGAAGTGGTGGCCACTACGAGCATTACTAGATAAGATTTAGAAGTAAAATCCACTACGTCAAGAAGTTGAATCGCATGCTAAAATTCAAAAGGCCATAACTTGATCGTATAATGTTCGATTGAAATGATCCTCTTTTTTTAAAAAAAAAAAATTGGTATCATTTCGAGATCTACAATTTGGTGATTGAATTGAAATTTTTATATTTTGGGTCTCGAAATGAATTGATTAGACCGAAACTTTATTTTTTGGAAAAAAATTTAATTGACCAATCTGTAAAGAACTAGATGAAGTGATAGAAGACAAAATTGATATATCAGTTGAGATATATCTCTGATAAATTTTTTAATATTTTTCATACTATTTTATATTAGTCATATTTTTTAAGAGTTAGAGATCTAACCCTATTTAAACTAGAAAAAACAATCGGACTTCAAATTGTTTGAGGAAAGACATCCTTCTAGAAATTAAGAAGAAGAATGCAATATGGATTATATAAGGATGGACTTCATTATTATAAATAGGAATAATTAAATATAAAAAAAGAACTTAAGCCCTACTTTCATTATCTTTCGTCTTCTTTTAGTTTTCTTTTGAGAAATTCGAGTGGAACAGGTTGAAGGAAATCTCATTCTTCTCAATATAATTAAGTTGGTATCAGAGTCATGCTTCTATTTGGTAGAATTCCAACTTGATCCATTTGGATCAAGTTAGTATTAGAGCCAAGTTTTTCTACATCTATAGGAGCAAATTTGTATCAAAGCCATACTCTTATCTAGTAGGATTTTAATTTGATTTGATTAGATCAAACTGATATCAAAGCATTAGTCTTCTACATCTGTGGAGGCCTTAGTTTATGGTCCAGATATGTGCGTAATATAAATAATTAGGACTATTCATGCTTCAAGTATATTGAAAGATAAAGACAGCTATGGTTGTCAATTTTTTGTTGGTGCTTGATGAGATGAATGGACATCTTACACAACTAGAAGAAAAGCTTACTTAACTCACCAAGATCATCTCTAGATTAATTATCTATATATAAACTATTTTTGTATATCGATGATTTTGCTCGACATGGTCTATGAGAACAATTCATTATATGCTTTATGTTAATTATATGTGGTTCTTTATGAATTTATATATATATATTGTTAATTCTGTCTTGCATGGATTTTGATACTTACATCTAGCGAATTTTATAAAAGAGTATGACCTTGAATTATATCTACTTAACAAATATATAGTTAAATTATATGTTTAAATGTAGGTTATAGTGCTCTGGATTACCTATATTGTTGAAGCCTTACCATGGGTCGGAAATATGTTACTTGTTGATACCCCGCTATAGACCAAAAATACGATAGTTGGTGCCTTATCATGGGCTGAAAATATGATATTATTGATGTCCCATAACAGACTTGAAACGTAGTTATGGTAGTCTAGAGTTGAGAATTTAAATATTATTGGATCCAATGTATGCTCATATGAGATAATTTTTTGATGTGACTTGTACATAAAGATATATGTTTACAATGCATATTTTATTATTATAGTATTTTATAGCATATAATTGATACAAGTAATAATTATTGAATAGTTTTTTATTTATTATTATTATAATAACATCAATATATAAAAATTTTTATTTAGTTGAGCTCACACCATCTTTTTTTTTTTTTTCCTTTCAAAATTGCAGGATGCTTAATATCTGACTACGATTAAGATTATGAGTGAAAAACTGAAAAGATAGAGCATTATTGACATCAATCGAATGTTTGAATTTTTTAATTATATAAATTTTGTTATTTATTATGAATTAAGATCATTATTACTCATTGATATTAAGATCATAATAATTAAATTTTTAGATTTTGCATATTTTTTTGAACCTCGTTCTAAAACATTTGTGGCCATAACACGTGGTCAATCTGGATGATTGATTCGAAGCCAGACATATTTTGGGTACAAAATTTAGTGGCTAAAGTTTTTAGGTTGTGTTGACATGTATATATCCGGTTATTCTAGCATTAAGACTTACCCTTCTCTCCTCAAAACGTGGTACCAGAGCAGATGACTGAAAATTCTTGGCAACTTTCTAGTTGTAAAGGCGCACGAAAATTGGTTAGAGAAAGGGTTCAGATAGAATTCATGGTATCACCGTTGCAACGAAGGTTTTTTCCTCTTGGAAGGTTTTTTCCTCTTGGAGGGGGATAAAGGTCATGCTTGTCGCCACATCTGGTTGGAGCATGGGCTTGGACATAATTGTGCAAAAGTAGATTCTTGTAGGAGCATCGTAAGGCATGGCCTTGAATGGCAGGCAAAGGTCACATTCTTTTTTGATGGAGAAATTTTTTATGCACCACCTACAGTATCAAAAATTCAATGTGAAGCATATCACTTTATTTTATTGGATCACATGATCTTTATTTTTTAATATTTATTTAATATTTTTAATTTTATTTTTTTATTTAAAATTTTAAATGATAAATTTTTTTTTTTGAAAAAATTATAATATCATGTGCTAATATTATGGTATGCTGTGTTGAAATTATGACTTTCTTCACAGAATATTATAATTTTTTCACAGGATATCATAAAGAGGGACAGACATTTTTATCATTAAAAAATTATAATATTTTCGTCATTCAAAATTTCAAACGAAAAAATAGAACTGCTGACATTAAATATACGTTAAAAAATAATAATTATATAATCTAATAAAATAAGTGGTACATCCATATCAAATTTTCTACACTACGGATGGTGCACAAAGAATTTCTCCATTCTGGTGAAGCCAGTTTTCGGGGAGCAGGCCCTTGGATGGAGTGATAACATGCGTCGGTAAAAGCATCATTCTCGAAGAGCGGGCTATTGAGCTACAAAAACAACACACTGCACTCAAAATGGTGATTGGGCCAGGCAGCTTGAGTGGAGAGTGGTGAATTAGATTTAAGGAGATTTCTGAAGGGGAAGATTGTTGCAGATCATATGCAAGATTTAATTGCATGTAGACTAATAATATTAGGATAAAGGGTCCATATAGATGGCCAGGCCTTAAACCTAATTGTTTATGCTTTATGGTCACGTTTCAAAATTTATATTAAGTCCTTGTATCGAGACTCTCTATCTCTTGATACTAAACTATCCCTATGAGCCATACTCAAACAAGGGAACATTTTATGATAATTGATGGATTTATAAGCTACCACCAGAGCTTCCTCTCAAAGAGAAATGTACCATTACGCAAATGATTGTCAAATGGAGCATATCCTAACAGTTTGAGTACGGCATCTAAAAATGATATCTGATCCATTGGTCTTCGGTGGTATTGTGATGACATATTTATCCGTTAGATTCGTCCATATGGTGGGAAGGAGACATCTAAACTTGGCTTCGAATTGAACATTCTTCAGTGAAAGTTGGGACCCTATAGTCACATTCAGAAAAGATGGATGTGCTAGGTCGCCCCCCTCTAACTCCATTTGTTTTAGCAAAAAAATAAAAATAAAAAAGAGTAATGTATCGTTAGCAAATCATAAATCCTTTTCTTCACTGGAGCTTCTAGAACAACCATAGCCATGACTGGCGCGCACCTTGTATCCCATCCAGTGATAAGAGCTTGGGATAGGGAATCAACCTCTTCAATATTTTATACAATTTTTTTTTCAGCTACCAAATTCTCCATTAATTTACCCAAGACCCACCACTTGGCTCTGAACACCAAACAATCAATCCATTTAACCCATTTAGCAGGAAAATGCCTATTCTGCAAAGCTTCCAATAGAAATTTCCAACTTAAAAGAATAGTAGGTCCTTACAATATCTAACTCACACACAATTTCTTTAACTCTTTTGCAGCGGGTGGTAGCCTTACAAGCACCAGGATATATAGCTATTTAACATGACTGTTCTCTGTAAGCCGTTTGCACACTATAGATGAAATCATCAAGAAAAGGGTTTAGCATATAGGTCAGAACATCAAACATGATCTATACATTGAGTAGGCTGATTGGCCGATAATCATTAGGAACAACAACACCGCCTTTTTTTGTGTCAAAGTAGAAAGCATAACGAAACTTGCACACATCCATCTTCTCTTGATATAAAAAGAAAAATCAATCTTCAACTAGTCCCTAATACCTCGAAAAAACAATAAAATAAAACCATCTGGCACTTCCCAAATGGAACATATCCTTCTAATCTCCTCCATGTTGAAGGGGAAACGAGACTGGAATGATGAATGTTAGACTCTACAATAAGCAAAGGCTAGTCAATTTTGATAAGAGAGACACTAGATTCAGCAAAAATTAATATAAAATAAGAAGTTAATTAATCTCAACATGTTTATAAATCTCTGTTCCTTGCACCCTTAGAGAAGCAATGCAATGGAATCCCTTATGACTATATGTAATTTTATGCAAATAAAAAAAAAATCACCTTGGGCTAGATTAATTGAGATCTCTATTTTGAATAAATTTCTTCTCTAGAGTAAATATTCTCTCCTAGTTTTATGATTTGAGAGTGACGAATCTTACTTCTTATTTAGATGTTCCAATCTGTTAGGATTTGACGTCTCGACGTTTGGTCTACATTGAGCCTACAGCGAGGTCCGCGATAAAAAACGGAGTCCAACAAGATCAAGATCACCCCAAACAAAGCTCGAACGAAGGAAATACGCGTATTTGAAGTCGATACGGAATCCAAAACGGCGGAGGACCTCCGACGGTCGGCGAAGGACCTCCGGCGGTCGGCGGAGCGGCAGCGGCGCAGCCACGTGCGGCAGGATGCAGCCCAACGCACAGCAGCACACGGACTGGGCGCGCGCAGGGCGCGGTCCAGCGGGCGGGCCCGGCCCAGGCCCGGGCACGTGGTGCACGAGTGCGCGGGCCGGCCCAAGCCCAGGCGGGCGCGGCCTAGGCCCAGCAAGCCGCTGTGGCCTATTTTCTCAGTCCACGGTGGATCGAACGGTCCACGGCTGGGCGCATGGACTGGGCAGAGCATGCAAGAGCATCTCAGTCATTTTCAGAAGATCCTCACCGACTTCCTCAGCATTGGTGAGAATGTTGAGGAGAAGACCAGGGCGCTGGTTTTGCTAGTATTGCTTCTCCCTTCGTACGAGTCTTTGGTGACTACTCTTCTAGTAGAAAAGAGCACCATCAAGATGGACGAAGTCACCGCGATAATACTCTAGAATGAGGTTCTCAGGAGGGAGAACCCAGCTTCGAGCTCAGATGGCGGTAGCTCAGCTTTGGTGGCTTCTAGAGGAGCAAAAGGTGGTAGACGGAGTGACAGGAGATCGCGACGAGGGCGGTCCAAGTCCAAGAGGGACTTGAGCAAAATCAGATGTTATTGGTGTGAGGAGTTGGGGCATCTAGCCAGAGAATGTCCTCAACTAAAAAATCGGACGATGGCTGCTGTAGCGACAGCTAGCAGCGATTCATATAAAGATGTCCTGAAGATATCTGACAAGATATCTACTTCTTTCCAGCAGTGGATATTAGATTCTGCATGCAACCATCATGTATGTTGCAGAGAGGAGCAGTTTGACTCCCTGAAGAACAGTGAGAACACTGTATATCTGCCGGATGGATCGAGCTATGCGATCAGAGGCATCGGGATGGTCAGCTGGAGGATACATGATGGTGTAGTAAGGAGATTGGAGGAGGTCTAATACATATCCGATTTCAGATAGAATCTTATCTCACTAAGTAGACTGGATTCAAGAGGCTATAGGATGGTAGCTAGTGGAGGAATCTTGAGGGTGCTATGCGGCGATAGGATTGTGCTGGAGGGAAAAAGGGAGGAAAGGATATTATTACCTGACGGGGAGTCCAGTGCGAGATAGAGCTTCCGGAGTCAGATGGAGTCCAGAGCGATGTGGAGCTCTAGGTGGGGTGGATCGGGCACGAGACAAGAGACTCGAAAAAATGAGAGGTGACGTCGCATGGTGAGATTCCTATTACGTAGGATGATGCCTGAGCAGGTCTCAGGTTGGGAGGAGCACAACATACAATGGAGATGGAATCGAGCGACCTGCCTCGACTTCCATGTTTGTCCATCCATGATCAGCAGGCGATTGCCCCGGGGCATGGGGGCAAGGAGATCCAGAAGCTCTCAGAGTTAAGAGGAGATCAATATCGAGTAGAGGTGAAGATTGTTAGGATTTGATACCTCGATATTCGATCCATATTGAGCATACAGTGAGGTCCGCGATAAAAGACGGAGTCCAACGAGACCAAGATCACCCTAAACGAAGCTCGGACGGAGGAGATACGCGCATGTGAAGAGGTGGATGCGCGTGGCAGGACGCGGCCCAGCGAGCGGGCCCAGCCTAGGCCTGGCGCGCGGGCCGACCCGGGCCCGAGCGTGTGGGCTGGCCCTGGCTCGGGCATGCGGGGCACGCGAGCCGGCCCAGGCTCGGGCATGCGGGGCGCGGCCCAGGCCTGGGCATGAGTCGCGCGAGCGTGGGGGCAGGCCCAGGCCCAGCGCGCTGCTGGGGCCTGTTTTTCCGGTCCACGATGGATCAGGCGGTCTACGGCTGGGCGCGTAGACCGCGTGGGTGTTTCCCATGCATTTCGCATGGTCCACAGTACTATTCGATGGACTGATGCATGATCGGACGTCTAGGAGGCTTACGGTGTTGATCTGACGGTCCGCAGTCTTAATTGGGCTTGATTAGGAGTTCTAAACCTAATCTAATTAAGGTTTAAGGCTTATAAATAGGCCTGATCAGGGGAACAGTGGCGGTGTGGTGCTGTGGCTTTGTTTTTTCATGGGAGAGGACCCGTGCTTGGATGCGGGACGTGGACGGGCTTCGCACGAAGACCAGAAATCCATGAAGAGAGAGAACCCACGATGCTGAGATGGAGCAGGAGGCTTCTGGATGGCGAACAGCGGTCGTTTCAGGGGTTTAGGAGGTCTTTCAAGAGAGAGAGCTTTTATGAGGGAGAACTTCCTGTGAGGAGAAATTGAGTGTACGAGGGTTGAGGGTGAGATCTTCTCTTGTAAAATTTCTTTTCTTATAGTGAAGTTTGCATGTTCCGTGGAAGCGAGCCTTTTTTTGGCTGATTCATGTATTTTGATTATTTTCTGTTTTATTTCTTCTTTTTTCTGTTGCATCGCGCAGTACCAAAAAAAGCTTGAAGATGGTATCCTGATCAGATATCCACCCGACACCAATCTTCCCATATTTTTACACACTTGCTTTTCTTAGGACATGTAAATGATCTCTTCCTATTAGCTTATTATTATTTTTCTGGTAGAACTATTAGCTGGTGATTTAAGATCATATCTATGCAACTCTATGCAACTAAAGGCTGGGTTTGATGTCTAAGCTAGGCTTAAACTTGACTTGAAACCTAACCAGAAAAGAGATTTGATCCGATCATATAACACCAGGTAATGGATTCGATTTGGGCATAAATTTTAAACATAAATCAATGTGAGTTAGATTTAGCTCAAGTTGAACTTTTATCCTTTATGAATCCCAATTGGCATGGTGCCAAACCTACATAATATTTGGAAGCAAAAGTCACCAAGAAAACTCAGGTGTGTCTTGAAGAGGATTCATCTAGTGTTACATTTTGAACTAATTCGTATATTTCTTCAAAACATGCAGGCAACCTTTGGCTAAAAGATATACTGCAAAGGAGATGACCTATTCCTGTGTTTGCAGCATTTTTTTTTTTGATGGAATGTTTTTGCAGCATTTCATAACTACTGTGAGGTCAAGCAGGAAGCGTTGGATCACTAGCCACGTATGGTAGATGCAACTTGACATGCAATCTACAATTGATCTGATTGTTCCTTCTTTGAGAATGACATTGGCTGCTGATGCTTGGGGTGTATACTATGTTGGATCCTAGTTCTATATAGCTTTGTTCCGGGCCTTGCCTACTCATGTATCGGAAAAACAGGAAAAAATCACTGGGGAAAGCGTGCATCACAACTTCCCCGCTCAGCATGCAGACCGGCATGCATTGGACGTTAAGTCTTGCTCCGAGAGGAAGGGCCGGGTGGCTCAAGCCATGTGTACTGGCGGATTTTACTTACCGTTCCTCGTACCAATTAGGATGGCTTTCCTTTTTTTTTTCTTTTTTTTTTCTTTCTTTTTTTCTTTTTCACTTTCTTTTTGCGTGCAGTGGTGGAGGATGCCCAATCATTTTTTTTATCAAAAAAAAAAAAATCTCATAAATAAGATTAGATAAATTATATTTATAATCCTTAAATTATATTAATTTTTTTAAATAATTTTTAAACTATAAAAATCTAAAGTTTAATTTTCGAACTTTCTGAACTATTTTAATATTGTCCTTCGTCCATTTTCGACACCTTTCTCACACCGAAAATCCTACATAGCAGTCACCAATGCTTATGTAGCAGTCATCGATGCTGATCTAAAATAAAAAATAATATTTTATTATTTTTTAATTTTTTATAAATTCGATGCATAAAAAATAATATTTTATTATTTATTATTTTTTTTGTTCTTCTTTTTCTTCTTCCTCTCGACCGATCACTCCAGCCGCAGCCCTGTCTGCCCCGATACTCGCCCCGCCGCACCCCCTCCGGCCGCACCGCTCCGATTGCACCCCCACCCCCGACCCCTCTCTCCGGCCCCCCCTCCTTCCTCCCCTCCTGCCCCTCTCTCCGGTGTTGAGGACGAACGGTCAGTCATCGCCACTCAGAATCCATTCGGGCGATCTCTAATGATGATGAGGATGGAAGAAGGGCGGAGAGGCGAGCAATGGCGACGGTGATGAGATGAAGGGAGGGAGATTGGAGGGGAGGAAGGATGCGGGGGCAACCGCATGGACCCATCGCAGAAGAAAGAAAAAAAAAAAAAAAGAATAAGAAACCCCCTTCTCCCTCCTCTGTTCGATGAAAATAGAAAACCGCCCTTCCTTTCTTCTCCAACGCTCTCTCTCCTTCTCTGCCTCTCTCACGCATTATCGCTTTCTCCCTCCCCTGTTTTGGTGGGAACCAAAGTAGAGCGTGCGGTTTTGGGGGGGGGTGTGTCAGGGCTAGCGGGGTTGCGGCGGGGCAGCATCAGGGCGGGCGAGGGGAGTGTGCGTCGGGGCGGGCGAGGGTGCGGCGGTGGTGTGGGTAGATGGGTCGGGAGGATGGAGAAGACTCAGTCTTTTTCATTTCTCTTTTTTTATTTTAATGCTTTGTGATTCATGCGAGGTATCTAATTGTCCATCTAAGTATCGATTCAGATGAAAGAAGTAAATCGATGAGAGAAAGTCATCGAAAATCGTCGGAAGGATAATATTAAAATAGTTTAAAAATTAAAAATTAAAATTAAAATTTTTATAATTTAAAAATAATTTAAAAAATTAATATAATTTAAAAACTATATATATAATTTATCTAATAAAATTTTGTTCGTTTGGAAGCTATAATTTTGCCAGCAGTCTGGAATAATAATAGAAAGGCAAAATGTGACCACAGGGAACCGGCCAAACCCTTTATCTCAAGCCATGTTCCCGGCCTAGTCAAATATTGGATATAATGGGAATGGCAGCAAAGGCAGATTGTTACTGCTTTAGCTTTCAGCGGAAGTGTTGAGACCCTAGATGTAACCGGCAACAAGCACAGAATTATAAATTATATAAATACTTTATAAAGTATTACCATAAATAATAAATATATCGGCGCCGAAGAATCCCCTCCTTCTCTTTGCGCTAGTTCCAACACACGTTACGTAATAAATACCCATTTTGACTTTGTTGGGTAGATCTGGCAGCCACCGCATGAGGCACTCATGGGTATTGGGTAAAGAGCGAGCCCATAGCCGGGCCGGGAGGCCCGGGACAGAGATAGCTGCCGCGGTGTGTCAGCGTCCGCTCACAGGGAGATATCACGAGTCCACTAAATTATATTTATTTTATTTATTTAACCGCTACAGAAATAAACTTGGGCACAAAGATCGTTTCGGCTACCGGACAAAGGAACGAAACGATTAGGGGAGGGGGAGGGGAGGGGGAGGGGGAGGAGAGAGACGCGACAGAATAGACGTGAGAGAACGAAAAAGATTCCAAATTTACATAAAAAGAAGTAGGTGACGGAAAGGTTTCAGTGGCCTTGGCCCCACGGCATAATTTTTTCCCTTCCAAGAAGAGAACTCAGAAAACTCAATAACGTGAGATGACGATTAGAATTTTACCTGGAGATTCGTGCATAGCTGCTTCCATACGTGCCTTTGAAACGAATCTCGGAGTCTGGCGATATCACATTAATATTACAGCATAGATGGTTTGGCGGAAAAGACGCTCCTCTGGCTTCGTGAGAGAAGAACACCTTTCTCCCTCCTCCTCGTCCTCCTTTTTTTTTTTTTTTTTTTTTTTTGGGGTAGATATAATAACTCTCCTTCAAGCACCCGGATCGGGCAAAGCGGGAAGCTTGGGCTGGCTGCTTTTCCATTTTACTACTGTCATCGTTAATACATGCGCCTTAATTTTATTTAAAAAGTATTTAAAAGCATGTAACTTGGATAAGGTTATATATAATTTTATAATAAATAATCAAATTACATCATAAAAATATTTAATGCATTACATAGATAATATTATTATAGTAACCTAATTATAAAAAAAAATAATTATCTGATAAAATAATAAAAAATTCTATATTACAATGTTTGGTATTTGGTATGCACAATAATTTTATTATAAAATAATAAAAAATTTATATTATAATATTTGATATATAATTTGGAATACAAGTTATTTTTAAAAAAAAATTCATTCTTATTTATTGATTATTATCTATTTTTTATTGAAATAATTTAATTTCGAGATCTAACTATCTTATATGACATCACCGATCGGAATTATCCATTATATATTTTTTTTTATTTTCACTAATTGGGACTATCCATAACTTATTTAAAATTGATTTTAATTTATTTTCATAGAGATATTTTGATCCCAAAATTATCTTGTTGTAAAATTACGGAATTACAAAATTACATATAATCACGTAGCCATCTCTTCCTAGATAATCAGATTACTTCTTTTTTAGATAATGCTGCATTACATATAATCAACATTACTTGTGAAAGTGACAAAATAAATGGAGAGCATTTTGTTTCACCACTTTCACAGGTAATAAAAGAAATAATCTGATTACCTAAGGAAAGGTGGCTATGTGATTATATGTAATTTTGTAACTCCACAATCTTGTAACAAGATAACTTCATGATCAAAATATTTTTACTAAAATAGATTAAAATATATATTAAATAAGTTATAGATAGTACTATTTGATGAAAATTAAAAAAATATAATTAATAATTTGATTGATGATATCATCGAAAATAATTGATTTTTAAAATTAAATTATTTTTGTAAAAAATAGATAATAACCAATGAGCACGATGAAAATATTTTAAAAAAATTAATTTATATTATATAATATAAATTATATATCAAATATTATAATATAATTTTTTATTATTTTATAATAATATTATTATATATATGAAATATTATAATATAAATTTTTATTATTTTATTAAATAATTATATTTTTTTATAAATATATTATCGTAGCAACAATATCTATCTAATGGACCAAACACTCTCTTAGATTCATAAGGTTTTTTACCATTGTCATCGTTAACAAAACGCTCGTTAATTTGCTTCTTTCCAAAAGCTATCAGGCTTTGCACAGCTGTACTACTGTCATCGTCAATAAATGCTCGTTAATTTTGCATCTTTCCAGAAATTCATCAGGCTTTTCTCTACAGTCATCTTTACTAAATGCTCGTTAATTTTGCTTCATTCCAGAAATTCATCAGGCCCCATTCCCACCTCGAGTAAATAGTGCCCGCTCCAAACCCACCACCCCCAAAACAACCCCACACACCACACCACCCCCAAACGCCCACCCACCCACCCCCAACCACAACACAACCCCCAACACACACACCACACCCCCCTCCCCCCACAACGCAACCCCCAACCCACCCCCGGGCCAATCACTGTCAGCCTTTCAACCTTTTTGAGAGGTTTCAAAAGGTCCCCATTATCCATCCACAGCTCCTTCTGGAAAAACCCATCCTACCCTTTTGTCCTCTGCTGCAGGCCCCCTCTCTGTCTGTGTACCTTCCCTTCGCAAGAAAAACCAGACCCACTGTAAATAGACAACAGATAGGGCGAGAGCGAGCGCACCCCCAGGGAGAAAGGACCCGAAGAGGAGACCGAGAGGAGGAGGAGGAGGGAGGTATGGGAACGGGATGGCGGCGAGCATTCTGCACATCGATCCGTCGAGATCCGGACACGACGGCGGCGGAGAGGAGCCCTGGCCCCAGCCCCCGGAGCTGCGCCAAGTTGAGCTTCTTCTCCGGCAGCGGCGGAGGTAGCAACCCGTCGACGCCAAGGTTCCGCAGCCTCCGGTGCCGCACCAAGTCGGCGCCTCCGGAGAGTCCGAAGCTGCAATGCAAGCGCTCGCCCACGCCGCCACCGCCGACCAGCCCGAAGCGGAGCCCCACTTTATTCCGCCGGCGTTCCTCGAACCCGTCTTGCCAAGATCCCCTTCCACGTTCGCCATCTTCAAGGCCGCTCTTCATCTTTCCCGGGTATGCATTTCGTCTGTACAATTTTGCTGCCATCCTCCAACCCCTCTCCCCAACCCCCCACACCCAAATATGTTTTTTTTCTTTTTTCCTTTTTTTTTTTGGCTTCCATCGGGATGAAAATACGTATTTTTCTCGCACGCTGCTCTCCTTTTGATTCATGATTGCCCCGGAGCAGTTCGTATCTGCGGTTTTTCTTTCTTCAATTATTGATGCTAGAATTTCTTGCCCAAGTTATCTCCCCCCGCCCCCCCCCTCTTTCGTTTGTGCGTGTGCTTTGATTGGTGAAATGATGAATTTCAGATTCAGGCATCTTTTCCCCGATCTCATCAAAATCACTATTCAGTCCCACTACTTTTTGCTTTTATCCTCTTGCCCTCATCGTCGCGCCGCTGTGCTGTGACTATTTGTTTGGTAGTTTAATACTTGCCTGCTCCTCCTCCGATCCGATCGGATCGATAACGGGCTGACGCCGATTGTTTTGGTGTTACAGAGCAGGTGCGTGATATGTGCGCAGAGCGTAAAGGCGGGTGGAGGGACGGCGGTATTCACGGCAGAATGCTCCCATGCCTTCCACTTCCCCTGTATCGCGGCCCACGTCCGGTCTAGTGGCGGCGGCACCCTCAACTGCCCCGTCTGCTCCGCCTCCTGGCGCCAGGCCCCCTTTCTCTCCTCCCTCGGCGACCATCAAGACGACGAGCTTCATTCTCCTGTGCTTGTAGGAGACAGGAAGCCGCTGCACTGCCGGAGGATGAGCAGGGAGGACAAGCGTGGCGGGAGCGAAGCAGAGAAGAGCAAACCCGTCTCTGCTACGGCTGCTGTGAAGAAGGCCTATGATGATGACGAGCCGCTGCTGCCCTCCACCAGGACCACCCAAGGCGGCACCAACGTCCTGTTCAATCCTATTCCGGAAGCAGACGAAGACGATGGCGACGAGCTGGAAGCACAGGAGGGGGGGGATGGCTTCCATGGGTTTTTGACAAAGGATAATAACAATAATAACAGTAACTGCTCCCGGTCCCCATCTTGCAGGGCCACCGCCGGCACGAGGATGGCCGACGCAGGGGGAGTGGAGGTGAGCGTGATGCCGGAGGCGGCCCTGGTGTCTTCCGGGCGGAGGCACCGGAACTACGTGGTGGCGCTCAAGGTGAAGGCCCCTGCGGCGGCGCCGCTGCTCAGCTGGTGCCGCCGCGCCCCGATCGACCTGGTGACGGTGCTGGACGTGAGCGGGGGCATGACTGGGGCCAAGATCCAGATGCTGAAGCGGGCCATGCGCCAGATCATCTCGTCTCTAGGCCCCGCCGACCGTCTCTCCATGGTTGCCTTCTCGGCAGCTGCCGCCAAACGCCTTCTTCCCCTCCGCCGGATGTCACGGCCTGGCCAGCGCTCCGCCCGCCTGATCGTGGAGCGACTGATGGCGTCCAGCGACAGTCCAGGTTTGTGCGTCGGCGATGCCCTTCGGAAGGCCACTAAGGTATTGGAAGACCGCCGGGAGCGCAACCCCGTCGCTACCATCATGCTCCTGTCCGACGGCCAGCAGCAGCAGCATGAGGATGCCAATAAAGACGGCCGCCGCTACCTGGGGTATCCATCGTCGTCGGCTGCCGCGGTCACGACACGGTTCGCCCACCTGGAGATCCCCATCCACGCGTCCGGCTACGGGGACGCGCCGCAGCGGCAACCGCCCAAACACAGCAGCTGCCCGGCGGCGCCCGTGGAGGACGCCTTCGCCAAGTGCGTCGGCGGTCTGGTGAGCGTGGTCCTGCAGGACGTCCGTCTCCAGATCGTCTTCCCATCTGGGGAAGTCTCCGCCGTCTACTCTGGCGGTGGGCGGGCGGTGGCCCTCGGCAGCACCATCCGGCTCGGCGACCTCTACGCGGAGGAGGAGTGGGAGCTGCTGGTGGAGCTCAGGGTGCCGACGGCGGCCGGACCAGGTTACCACCAGCATTCCCTCTCGGTGAAGTGCAGGTACAGGGACCCGGCCACCCAGGAGGTGATGTGCGGGGAGGATAGGACCCTGCTCCTTCCGCCGCTCCAGAGCCAGGCCCACCCCCTGCTCACTTGTTCTGCCTCCTCAATCTCGCTGCGGCTCCGGAACCTGTTCGTCACCACGCGTGCCGTGGCCGAGTCGCGGCGGCTGGCCGAGCTCTCGGACCACGCCACGGCTCTCCACCTGCTCTCCTCCGCCCGCTCCCTGCTGCTGCAGTCTCAGGCCGCCTCTGACCAAGATCAGGACCTCATCCGCCGGTTGGAGGCTGAGCTTGCTGATATCCAGCGGCGGCGAGGGGGCCAGCAACAGCCGCTTTCCCCGTGCCAGAGGAGGAGAGAAGCTGCGGTCCCGGGCGGCGAGCAGCAGCAGCTGACGCCCACTTCGGCTTGGCGAGCGGCAGAGCAGCTGGCCAAGGTTGCAATCATGCGGAAGTCACTGAACCGGATCAGCGATCTGCACGGTTTCGAGAACGCCCGGTTCTAGTAAAGGACCGGACCGTGGCGGGGGTGGGTGGTTGGGGGACAAGAATTCTGGAAAGTTTTATAAATAATGACAATAAAAATGGTTGCTCTTTTCCTTCTTCATTTATTTTTATAGGAGCGGGCAAACGGCCGCCCTCGTTGATTTTTTTTTTTTTTCAAATAGATAATTAGCAATAACAAGTTTGCCGCAATGAAGCAGTGGGTGTTTTTTTTTTTTTTTTATTATTATTTTTTTATTTTTTTTTATTTTTTTTATGGTAAAAAGGAGAAGCGGAGGGTGGTTAATGCTAACCAGTTTAAATAGACTTGGAAACCTCTCCCATCCGTCAAGAAATTGGATGGTCCAATTCTAGATATAGCATGGCCTCTTGGTGAAAGTAGATTGATTTTTCTTTTTGTAGTAGGCTGTTATTCTTAATTTATTTTTATTTTTTTATTTTAATTTTAGTTAAAATAATTTATGTTGGCTTCTTGTAGTTAGATTGAGTTTTTTTTGTTCTAATATATTTAAATTTATTTTTATAAATTATAGAAATATTTTTTTAATTTTAATTTAATTTTACTTATAACTTTTGTACTATTAATGAAGTATTGCAATGTGGCTCTTCTTTATTTGAAATGTGTTTTGATGATAACTCTTCCAATTTTGAAAATTATTTGTTTTGCATCCGTTGCTTTCGGTATTTTTTCTTTTCTCTAGCGATATTCCAACGACGACTAGCATCCTACTTTTTGCTTGGATCCCACAATCTTTCTTTTGTGCACGAGTGTGGTAGCATCTTAAGAACCCTATTTCTCTCCGTTATAGCAGTGAAGTACTATCTTTTCTCCATTAGTTGGTAATACCTTTTTTTCTCAAAGTTTTTCTTTATAAGATCATGATTTTAGTGAATATTATATTTTTTTTTATTTTTTTAGTGACTGATCTAAAGTAAGACATTATAACTATAGATTTAGAGATGTTCTTTTAGTTTATCCTTGCATGATGGTGTAAGGTTGTAACTTTTGATTATGATATCATATTTTAATTTTTATAATTTACATACAATATTCATTGATGTGTTCTGTCATGATTTTTTTTATGCATGGTCTTTATTTCAATTATCTTATAGTCTATTAATAAGAGATTATGGTCCCTCTATGTGTTGTGAGCTTATTTTCATTGTGTGTGTGCATAACAGATAGATTTTGGATCAATATTGTCCCTTGTAAGTTTTTTTTTTAAATCCATGACTCTTTGTTATGGTTCCATTGTAGACTTATGTCATACTCTTTTCAGTGCATAACAGAAGCATTGAAAAATTATCCAAACATATTAAGGTTCAATTTTTTAAGCATGGTTCGATGTTTCTAATATTTTAAAATACACAATGCATAGCGAATGCAGTTTTTTAACCATATTTTGGATTGATGTTCAGTCTATTTTGGACTGATGTTTTACTTTCTTAAACATTATTTTTTGGATTGTTGTTTGAGTTTGTTAACATTGGAAGCATCAAAATTTTATTTGGACTTATATTTTCAGTTTGTTAAGTAACACTTTTTCAATGCCAAATGACTCTATATCGATTTTTCAATTGAAATTGAACTTATGTATATATGAACTTCATGTATCATTTATTCATTATTGCAAAGATGAACTTTGATTTTTTTACTAGATAGATCTACCATGGTGGATAAATCAAGTACCATCCAAGCTACCATTCTAATGGGGGATATGTTAGATATTTTGATAACTATGATCCAGTTAGATTTAGTATCGTAGAGTTGGAGGATATGCTAGGCTAACTAGAATATATAAATTGTACCCACTTTGTTATCTCATACTTGGACAGACGTTTGAAAATGACTTGAGGGAATTAAGATGTGATGCAGATATTTTGGAGATATTGGCTTCTATGAGATAAACTGATATTGTGCAAATATATGTGAAGCACCAGAAGGATGTACCAGAGATACCTCCAGCTATTGCAAAGATACCATCTTAAGGGGACAATGAGAGCCAATTGGTGGGTGTCCCAATCACTACTATAGAAGTATCCACTATTAAGGATGTAGCTACATCTATACCAAAGATCTGAATCAAGAGAGTGACAATAAAAAGGTTTGGCGGAAGAAGATCATCAATATTTAGAAGATCTAAAGTTGATGAGAAAATAAAAGAGATTATAGTTGCCACTTCGAAATCTATATTTGACAGTGGTAGCAGTAGTAATGCATCGCTTAGTCAGCTATGTGATTCGAACAGCAACGATGATGATCTATTTGATAAGCATATAGATGAGATGTTATTGATAAGGAGTTGGGATCTTGGATACAACATTCTCCTTCCTACGGAGGTGCTGGTTTTTTTAGAGAAGAACAGCTCAATGGTGGGAATCTAAAAGTAGCAACAACTCTCATCTCCGCAGCTTGAATAGTAATAGTGACTCAGATGTTGGGATTGAGGGTTCTGATTATCCCAAATTCAATAAACCTATAGATGTTAAAAGAACTATCAAACTTTTGATTTAGCACCATTTTTCAGACTCAGAGGAGTGGAAGAAAAAGAAAAAAGCAACCTCAGAGCCTACCTCCTAGCCAGCTCTCTCCCAGCCTCTCCTCCCAGCCAGCAGCTTCCTCTCAGTCATGACTTGCAGCTCACAGCATCACTTTTTGACTTCATAAAAAACTTACATCATTTGGAGTGATAGCTTTTGGGATATTTGGATGTATTATTTTGGATATTTGGGGTATCATTTTGGGTATATTTGGATGTATTGAATTTTTGGAGTGATAATTTTAATGTTTATGCAATGATATCTTCTTTTACTATATGATATCTTGTGAAATCTTGTGAAATATTGTGTTATCTTACGTTAATCAAAAGATTTGACAGATTATAATAACTTATGATACAATATAATGCATTGTGAAACATTGTGATATATTCTAATATATTATAATATATTGTATTAAATTATCATAGATTGTGATAGAGGACGGTTTACTATCATTTATCATGACACTGATGCTTTGGTTCTATTTTTGGGTATTACACAGCAATACATTGAGAAATTTTTAAATTTTATTTTGATCTACGATTATGATACCTTGAGTTGATTGTGAAATCAAAATAGCAGATATGGCTGGATGATGTATAGATTGTTTATAACATAATTGTTTATAACTTATAAGTATCTCCCAAACTATATTTGCTAATATACCTTCCTTCATCTTTTTTTATATCAGGGGATGTATTTGCATTTGCTTAAAATTAGAAGAGGTGTAAGTGGAATATAGAAAAAGTTTAGGGGAGGTCATCAGAACTTTATAATTTGGAGGGGGTGCGATTGCGACATTCAAAAAAGAACAGGGGTATCATTAAAATTTTATAAATTAATTCAATTTATCATTTTATAATATTTTAACTTCAAGAAATAAATTTCATGTTGGTTCTCTTTTATTATGCCACTAGTTTTAACTTTAGAAAATAATATCTCCGTTGTATAAATTGTATTTGAGGAAATGTATTACATGTTCGTCTTTCACTGTGCCTACTTGAGATCAAAATGTATCTATAGCATGAACAATATAACAATTCCAATGAGCATATATGCTGGCAAATTAGATAAAATTTTTCATATTATATAAATCATTAGAGATTACAAGTTAACCTAGAAATGTCTATAAAATAAAACATCCACTTTTGAGACAAATCTCAAACATTTTTTTGGTAAACAAATCTCAAACATTTAATCGAGCGTACTTCTACATTTAAAATTTAGACTTGGCTACATAAAAAATCATGGCTATCCAGTATGCTAGCATATAGTAAATAGCCTTTTGGCCATTCTTTGGTAGCTTAAAATTTGATCCTCAAGCTTTTTGTTCCGTTATAACGGCCTATTAATAACATCATTGTCCCTTATATTTGTAGATGGATCATATCAATGAAAGTAACCATAGCTCCCATTTGTATGAAAAAATAATTTACGATAGGAGATTAAAGCCAAAAATTGGATAAAAAATCAAAAATGAGGAAAACGATAATAACCTCATACATCTCGCATGCAAAGAAATGTTGACTAGAATTTTCGGTGGTCCATGAGGCTTCAAAGGCGATTTGATTTTACAATAGCAAAAATTGACAATTCGAGAAAAATAAGTGAAAGAATCTAATTGGAAACCCTCTATGATCTCCTTTTCCCTCTACAACTCTCCCCTTCTTCCTCGGATTTCTTCTTCTTCACCTGTAGCTTAATTGAAGCTTTCTTCTTCTTCACTTGCGGCTTGATTAGAGATTTCTTCTTCTCTACTCATGGTTTGATTGAGGATTTTTTTTTCTCTATCCATGGCTTGATCGGTGATTTTTTTTCTCAACATAGTTTGATTTAGGTTTTGTTTTCCTCCTCTTTTGATCTTAGATAATCGGCATCCAAAATCTTGGATCATGTGAGGCATATGCTTTGACATTTTTGATGCTATTACTAACACTCTACTAGCAATTGAGAGTAAGGATACTATTATCATTTCTTAAAAATTGGATATCATGTCAAGATCATGTGACACCATTCCATTAATAGAGATAGATGGTACAGCTATATTGGAACACTTCGTTAAATAAAAGAGTTTGTTTGATATATTTTAAAATATATAGGATATAAGTGACATCGGATTAAAGTTGAAGGGATATTCTTATAATTTTCTTTTATTTTTAGTTAGAATGGGATATTGATATTTTTATTTTTTGATGGTTATATTTTTATCTTGTAGTAGTAGAGAAAAAGAATGATTTTATAAATAGAGAGAGAGATATCTGAAGAGGGTAGAATGGAGTTTTGGGGAGATGTCTTTTATGGTAAGGAGAGATTTTGTGAGAAGCAGCATGAGGCTTGAGATTTTTTTTAAAGAGATAGCTAAATTTATTATTTCGATTTTTATTTTTTCAAATAAATTTATTTGTTAAAATCTATTATTTGATCTTTATTTTTTCAAATAAATTTATTTTTTTCTCTCATTTTTTTTATTATTTTTATTAAATTTAATTGATATTTATTTTGGATCTTAGGTCAATACAATCGATCTACTTTAAATAGCATGTTGTTTTATAGTAGATTTAATTATATAAGAAATTATTCTCGAGACTTTGTCTACTAGCTCAATTGTAGACCAAGCCTATACATGTGGATATTGCTTTCCACCTCGGTAGAAGAAAGAAAAGAAACTAAACTATCCATTTGAAACCCTAGCACCTCGAAAAATTTAAGATGACAATTTCTTTTTTTTTTTAATGGAAATAAGAGGTTGCGGGATGCTATCCCTGTTTATTGAAGAAGTGAATTTACATAATGTTATAGAGATTATAGAGATCAGTGATTCGGAGTTTGCAGTATTATTCTGAGATTATAACAAAATTTTCAGCTAGGACTTAGAATGCACAGGAGGTTTTGGAGACACATTCAGGTGCTGTTTGGAAGCATCAAAGATTCTAGTCTTCACATATTTTGGTGCATAGATGCATTCTTCAAAGAGCAAGTATGACTGAAGTGTCTTCTGTGAAATGAACTGCAAAGTATGACCCAAAAAAAAGAGATGGTCTCCAAAAAAAGAGCAAGTATGACCCCAACTGCAAAGTGACTGAAGTGTCTTCTGTGAAATGGAGTAGATGGTTCCTTCTTATTGAGGAAGAGAGTGTATTTCTCTTTCGCCATATTTCCCGGCAAGCCACTGCAGCTAGCTGATTCCCAACTCCATTTGTCATTACCTTTTTGTTCTTCCTCCAAAAATTCCTTAGGTCATGAAATATGGTTGGTCTTCCTCTCAAATTCAGCTACAACTTGATGGTAGTCCAAAGACTTTTCGCAAATGAACACCTAAAGAAAATATGATTCACAGACCAAGTTAGCTTCACACAAAATGCAGCCCGAACTCATGTTCCATTCATTCTTTGTGAGAATTTCCTCATGTGCAGCTATTTTTTGATGCTAACCAAAGGAATACTTAGACTTCTTCCGGCGTCGGTGCCTGCTAAATACTTTTCGAGTAAGGACATCTCAAACCGTTGAAGAAAAGAAATTTACAATGCGAGTCCAAAGTGAGGAAAGGTGGCAATGTCCTGCTGGACCTCGGGTCCAAGAAGTTTAAGCATTGCGCAGAATTCGTCCACCTTTACTACTACATGGGTTCTATCCTCCCGCTAACATCACCATCCATCCTATTTGGTACGGCAGCTGGACCCGCGCCTGGAAGCGCATCCTCCATGCCTTCTTTCGTTGGCGATGTTGCGATGGATCTCGGATCCTCCAAGAAGTATGAGGGCTTGTTGGAGTTTGTCCACCTCTGCCACCACATGGGCCCTAATCTCGCCGTCAACGTCATTGTCCAGCTTATCTGGCCCGATGCCCAGACCCTTGCCCAGGGAATTTAATATCCCAATAAATTCAACGATAGATGGCTCAAAATATAAAAGATGAATTTAAACAGC
This sequence comes from Elaeis guineensis, assembly GCF_000442705.2. Taxonomy (NCBI): domain Eukaryota; kingdom Viridiplantae; phylum Streptophyta; class Magnoliopsida; order Arecales; family Arecaceae; genus Elaeis; species Elaeis guineensis. The sequence continues at coordinate 123,866,768 of NC_026003.2, forward strand.
AACATGAATGAAAAAAACCTTTTCTCTTATGTGTTCCTTAAATTTGTTGCAGCAGTCCCCCAATTAGCTAAGCTAGAGCAAGGGCATTTAAACTGCAAGATAGTTTAACTCATCTGTAAGCAAGTGTGATATGGTACTATTTATGAACAGTGGCGGAACCTGACATAAAATATTGAAAGGATAAAATAATAATTTATTAATAATTTTTAAATAAAATATTTTATAATAAATAATAAAATAAATATATATATATATCAAAAAATATTATAAAAATATCAATAAATATTTAATTTTATGTATAAATAAAGATAAGTAAAAAATATTATCTTATGCCAACTGCAAAATGATTTTGATTGCGTAAAAATTTTAATAATTTCTTCCATATTAAAGGTTGAAGAATAAATAAATAAATAACTATTTTTTCTTTAAAAAATTTATTATTTTTAATAAAAAATTAATATATAAATTAATTATATAATTTTTTTTCAAACGGATGCATTCATAATGTGTATGAGACTAAAATACTGAGGGGGCCACTATATATATATAAATATCCCCGTCGGTCTCTCTTATGCTTCGTCACTGTCTATGAAGCTTGCTGCATTGTGGTATGGTGACCAATGACAGCCAAAAATTTAGGTATTTTTTATTATTTATTTTTAATAGGAATTATGAAGTGCTAACTCCTAGAGACTTGGATAGGAAATGATATGGCTAGCTTTTAGAAAATAGATTGTCCAACCAATGTTTTAAATAGATAACCTTATGATGTAGCATGCTTGGACCTTAAGGCAAGGTGGTAGAAAAACACCATGATGCTTCCAACTCAGGGAATCATTCAAGATGGCTTCTTCTTTTTTCCCCTTAAAGTGTGACACTTTTTTGAAATATTTAATTTAGCCCAAAAAGCTCTAGGGTTTAGGATCTAGAGTTTGGGATTTGGAGATTGAGGTTTGGGTGTATTGGAGTTTTGGGGAATGATGTTTTCGGGTCCAGGTTCGAGGACTGAGTTTTGGGGTTTGGGTTTCAGAATTCAAAATTTTAGGGTTTAGGGTTCCGCATTCAGGATTGAGGGTTCAAGGTTGAGGGCTATGGGCTTAGGCCTTTGGGCTTGGGGCTTAGGGCTTTACAATATGAAATTTGGGCTTTGGGCTTTCACATTTGATCTTTGGGATTAGGGCTTAGGATTCAGTGCTTAAGGATTAGGGTTTAGGGAGCTAGGGTTTATGGATTAGGGCAAAGGATATAGTAGTTAGGGTTCAAGGTTTAGGATTAAGCATTTAGAAATCAAGGTTCAATGTTAAAGGTTCAAGGTTTAGGGGTCAAGGGTTTAGGTGTTAATGGTTTAGGGGTTTAGAGTCTAGGATTTAGACTTTTTAGGGTTTGGGGGGTTCTAATGTTCAGGCGTTTAGGGCTTAGGGGGTTGGGGCTTTAGTGCTTAGGGCTTGGGTTTAGGGGTTTGCAATTTAGGATTTCGAAATATAAGGTTTAAGGTTTGGGGTTGGGGTTTGAGGTTTAGGATTTGGGGTTGAGGTTTAAGATTTAGAGTTTCGAGTTGGGATTTAGGGTTCAGTGTTTAGTGTTTAGAGTTTAGGATTTATAGATTACAATTTAGGGTTTATTGCTTAGGTTTTAAGGTTTAGGATTTAGGACTCAACATTTAGGGTGTGGGTCTTAGCGCATAGGGTTTAGGGATTAGAGTCCGATGTTAAGGATTTGGTGTCCAAGGTTTGATATTTAGTATTTTGGTTCTAAGGTTCAAGGTTTTGAGGTTCAGAGATTTTGGGGTAAGGATTTAGGATCTAGGGTGTAGGGTTTAGGATTTAAGGATTATATTAGCTCTTCCAAAAGGGATAACGAGTTCAGTTTCGAAAAGGAGAATAGTTTTTGACATATTGATGATGATGCATTTGGTTTTATTTGTCGATATGACACCAAAGAAGTAGGTTCTTATACAGAAATGCGCTTTTATTGATGGTTGAAACAACATGCACTTACACATGAAATGGAGTTATAGCATTGATTTCTGTGAATATAATGTAAAATGGATTTTAAAATATTCAGTAGCAATAAATTCTATTTGTTTTGGTGATGCGTCTATGACTCTAGTTAGACCAGATGGTCTTGTTTTACTTGAAAAAACATTGCACGAATTTTAATTTATGAATTTCTTTCAAGATGCATATGATTATCTGATTGTTTTTTTCAAGCCTCTCGGCGTTTTTGTGGAGCTTACACAATGAAATACATTTGTTCCACGTTTGGCAAAACTTAATGCAGTCAAATTACAAGTTTAAAGAGCGAGCATATTTTACACGCATGTATTTGTTCATGTTATTATTAATTGTTGGATTAGCGTCCCACATGTTCTAGGAAGTTTTTATGGGATAAACTGTTTACTCAGGCATACCATTGCATAAAGAACCACAAATAGCAACTCAAAAGCTAAAAGCTTTAATGTCCCATGAAAAACAAATGTACTTGAAAATAGAAGGTTCTAATTTAAATAAAATAAAATAAATAAAAAAACAAAAAACTGGAACACTCATCCACCAATGAACCGGAGTTTTGAAGCATGAAAAAAATAGATTTAATTACTCTAGAATTTCGAGGCACTACTTCCATACCCCATACATACTATATTTTAATCCCACAATCATAACCAAGCATCCAGATAGCCCTGTCAAGGATTATGCCAAATAAAGAAAATTCGTTGGCGCTTATAGCCAACCGCATCCATTATTATATATGGCACTTCAAACCGGAGTTTGGACCAGCTTGATGAGTGCATTAGCACTGCCAGCAATTCGGACAACCGCCATACCAAAGTAATAGCAGTGTATAAAGCAAAATACAGGATGAGACCACAACTTTGCCCAAGGACCCTGCTACCCATCCAGTCATACAATAGGGGTAGGTGGTCACAAAAGTAATTAGCGGCTATATGAGACAGCAAGGGCCTCTTAAACTACAGATAGCGTTGCACTTGTTTCAGGTAAAGATGACATTATATGAACTTCGAGCTTGCCTTCTATTTAATGGTTTTCTACTTGATGACAGGTATAGCTCTTGGCAGCCAAGCCTTCCTAATCAGATATTCAATGAAAAAAAGGGCATTGACACCGGGTTGATCCTACCTCTTCATCTCCTGGCATCCAAACCTTCCTAATCAGATATTCAGCGAAAAAAACGGCGTCGACAGCGGATTGATCCTATCTCTTCATACTCTGACTTTGTAATGCACATTGATTCAAAATCAGGGCTAGATGCCAAAAGCGACCCACCCCTCCATACACCTAAAATAGGACTGATTGATGGCATATAAGTATCAAAGAGAAAATAGAAATGGATCTGAGGGAAAGCTCAATATAAATCAGCCATACTCTTCTTGAGTAGTAATCTTCACTTGATAATTATCAGGTACAAGAGGCCGAAGCTCCCTTTCTCTGTCATTAGAAAAACAAGATATCAAAGAATGGCATACCTCTGCATCATGTCAAGTAGTGATAAAAAAGCTTACAGTCGTTCTGCAAATCGAGGAAACAATGTGCTTCCACCAGTCAATATGATGCTGCAAAAGGAGAAGGCCGCACATAGGTAGCTCATAGATAAGACAGATCTCTTTAACTATACAAACGATAAATTTTTGCACAAAATGTTACAAAATATGATTACCTCTCAAAAAGCACAGGATGAAGATGAGGATGGCATGAACTAATAGCACGAACAATGCATTCAGCTAGTCCAGCTTGATTCATACCTGTAAAGATCCAGACAAGGATTCTACATGAAACGCTTTAAAAACTCTCATCAACAGCAGAGCCATAGCATGCCTTAAAAAGTAGCTGAGTGCACAAACAGCATGATTAATAAAACATGTGCACAAAGCCTTAGTATGTATCTCTGTACATTGTGTTTATGTACACATTGAAGCGCTTTAAAAACTCATATCAGCAGCAAAGCCATGGCATGCCTAAAAAATAACCAAGTGCATAAACATTAGTTAATAAAACATGGGCACAAAGCTCTTGGCATATATCTCTGTATGGTTGTTTGTGTGTTTGTGTACATACCAGCTTCGTTGTCCCTACCTGTAAATGACAGAATTAGCTCTGTGCCTTGCATTAGATAGTTATACATGCAAGGAGATATTTTTGGTATTTGGGTAATGCAATGCACTTTTTTTGTGTTCTTGTTTCACTTTTTAGTGCATTGCTTGCCAAATGACAAGTGTGTGTGTATATATATGTGTGTATGTATATATGTGCTATCTATGCCACAATATAGTACTGCAGTCAGATTATCTTAACATGCAATTACTGCATAGTTCTCATGCTTACATAACTATCATGAAACTACAAAATCAATGCACATGGAATTCTAATCTTCTATGAGTTTAGCTATATTTTTCTTGATCTCGTGTCCCTAAATAGCAACAGATCATTTTCCATTTGATTCCCAGCTAATTATGGTATCTGATTTAGCTTTGAACATGCAACCACAAAAGCACTTGTGGCTGTCAGCATTTCGACAAGGTTCAGGCCACAGAGTTCTTGCTTGGCAACAGAGTATTAAGGGAACAGTGCAATTAGTTAAATGAAACAATTAACACATGAAAAATGATTTAGATTTACAATACTTTATATATTTACTGATATATTTTATTTATAGTAGGCTTCTGGTAGCATAGACCAGCACTTGCAAGGGGAAAGTCACCAACTGATGATGAGGCTCTGCCACATCGTCAGTACAATCCAATCATTTTGTAGCATGCTTGTAATGGTGGAAGCCCAAGTGTGGTTAGATATATCCACCAAATATGGAAGTTTTCAGCAGAGGCTAACTAGAATGGTATGTACTCTCCATAGCTTGAAGTAATACAAACCCAAATCAGCAGGACAGAAGAGCATCTCAGGTACAAGAAAACGCTCATTAGTCAAGTTGAACTCCTGCACAGGAGAAGAGTTCCTTAGATGGCAAAACTAGATGATTTCTTTTGCCAAAGCAGTTGTAGATGCTACATTTTTTGTCAAGTCTATTCTCCTTCGATCCTCAGGTTTCTCTGTATCGTCCTGAAATTCTATTACTTCCTTCAGGCCACATTGTGCAGTTGAGCTTCCATCTGGCAGAAAAAGATACTTGTGTGCTTCCTCCAAATCTTTGACATAGCCTTTTGTATGTGTAATACCATCAGGGAGAACATATGTGCACCTGAAGGGGTTGTCTTTTCCAGATCTCCTAGAGAAACAGTAGACATGGAATGCAGTCAGATTTGCTAAAAGCACAAAGTTATATCACAACCTTAAAACAGAAACCAGCCATGATTATAAACATGCATGTCCAAGCGTTTGTTTGTATGAATATATCTATATAATGAGAACAAATTGGACCAGTTCCTTCTTTGCACAAACAAAATCAAGAAAAGAGGTGATGTTGCACATTAAAATTTTTGCTAGAAGAATGAAATGTTGAGATGACATAGAAAAAGGTTGTTTTCCTCAATAAGCTGAAATATGTCAGGTTTTTAATATATGAAGCTTCGAAGGTTACCATGTTAATATAACGAGTGTTCGGGCATCTTGTGTCAATAATTTCTAAAAACCAATATCCACATGACACTAACCAATAGAACAATCTTAAACAGGACATTAGAAGCGAACAGTACTATTTGAAGCTGACATCAAAAAGCTAATTATCATGAGAAAGATAATTGTCCTTGGACCTTTGGAGAGACAATCTGATCTTTCCCTTCGCTCCATAGCATGACAGGGAATATCAGGTCTAGTGATTTATGTGGATATACACCATTTATTGTCCAGCTATGTCAATTAGAACATGTTAATATCCTCATTTGAGAGCTTGTTTTACTCATATTTCCCACTGCAGGTACACAAAAAGGATGTAACAACATGACTAATCATGAATATGAAAAATAAATTGATTTGATAGATAGCCAGCTATATCAGCTAGCATAAATTTGAAGCCTCAAGGCATTAAACATTTTCTTCTACAGCTGTATATCCAACCTGATTGAATAATTTCTTGCCTTTTGTCAAAGAAATACTGAATCTGATGGCACCTCATCTAAGATAATAATACAAACATAACCGGTCATGTTATGACCAAATTAGCATATCTCATGCATGGACCAACCACAAGAATTAGCAACTTCATCCAGAGAATCTCTGCTATATCGGATTTTTGTCTTCATATTCAGCAGACAAATTCAGGGACTGATCTGGAACAGTTGTGACAGGCTCTCTCTCTCTCTCTCTCTCTCTCTCTCAGGTCTTGGGAGGGGGGGGGGGGGGGGGGCACACACACTCAGACATATTCAGTTGTGACAGAAACCATTATAAGAAGACATTTGAGCATTCATTTGGTTGATGGCAATAGAAGGGGGGAGAGTGTGGTCAACAGAAAAATGAAGAATCCCTCTTGTTTAGAGTTTTCAAAGGAGAAAGATTGGAAAGTGGCATTCCCATGAAAATAAACTTCTCATATTTCATGGAGAAGAAAAATCCATATAGAACATGGGTTTTTGACTTTCCCATGGAAAGGAAATTTGGATATTTTTTCTCCAAAAGAGATCTCAAAGCCAAGAATAAAATGGGGTAAGATTTTTTTCTTTATTAAGGATATAATAAGTACTTGACACCACTTTTCTAGGAAAGTAAATGCTCAACCAAATATTAAGCACTCTAGAATATATCACTTTCCCATGATCAACCAAACATGCAAAAACCACTTTCCCATACATCATATTTCTAGGAATTAGCTTCCCAAAAAAAATATTCCAACAAGAAAACTTTCTTCCCACAAACCAAACAAGCCCTAAAATTAAGATATATATTTGAATAATGCATAGGAAGAAGGATGATAAATGAGGAAAAAGACTATATAAAGAGCTAATTAAGCAATTATATATCATCACACCAATAGCATGCAGATCTCATATAATACTTGTACATCTATTCCAAAAACAAGTATTCTATTAAAAGAGCATCATTAAAGCACATTGTACACCAATAACACTAAACGATAAACATCAAAATAATGTTCATACAAGAAAGTATTTAAAGATGCCAAGACAACAAAAATAACAATAAAAAGAAGAAGAAGAAGAATGAAAGAAAATTTAGCTCCTGTAAGCAACAACTAGCACCTTGGACCAAAGCAGCACAATGCCCAGTAAGACTGATGCAAATAGTAGAAAGAGGGTGTGATAATTATTTTAACATTCACTTATTAAACACAACAATGCAATTAATGAAAACCAATTCCCGTGAATGAGGGCTGACCAACGAATAGAACCTAGCTTCTCTTAAATACCACACACAACAGAAAAGGACATAAAGAAACTATTTAGGGCCTGGTGGACATTATTGTAGGAATATCCTGAAGAAAATGGGCATGTTGCCTCACCCAGCCGGCATCTTCTAAGGACCCATTCAAGTCCTTCCCACAGGATTCAGGCTGGGGGTTGGATTGATATAGGTCATGCTCAAATGGACTTCTCCGTCTACAAATCCCGAAGGAAATTCAGCCTAAAATCCTGCTAGATTACCCAAACAGGCCCTTAGGAAATATTGTTATACCTAATGAAAAGACAATTTCTTTGTAATTAAATGTTGAAATGAATTTAGTTAGTTCAAAGCAATGCCCCTTTATGTATGGAAGTATAAGCATTAAGCAACGATATTATATCTTAAAAAAAAAACATTAAAATAACTTATAATATGAATAAAACAATTAATATCATGTTTTTAAAAAATAAATGCTTAACATAAGCAAATAAATAAATAAATGCATAGATGGATAAAGATTGACAAACTAGAGTGAGCCTATAAAAAGAGATCACCTTATGTGTATGGAAAAAAAAATAAATGTGAAAGGAAGAGAAGGAAAACAGGTTCTTACCAAAAGAGACAAAAGGACTCCATGACTAGTGATATCATGCACTAAGGCCAAGTTTGGTTCACAAATAGGGAAAATTGAATAAGTTATTTTATTTCTCTATAGTCTGTATTCAACTTATCCCCTTTTTACATGAATAAGTTTGTAATTCTATTTGGTTGATGCTTTGAATATACTATAATAACTGCAAATGTTGTTTAGTTGAATAACATGAATAACTTCTAACTTTTTGGCAATTGGAGATGAACAAAAGATTTCCCAAAAGTTGAATAAAATTATACCGTTTCCCTTCACCGAATAGATTTATGCTAGTTCACATAGTTATGCACCCATCGACCAAAATAAAGTTATGTTGGTTAAAGATGAATATATTTTTGGTGTTTGGCTAGATAAACCTCTTATTCAGCACTTATTCGTAAACCAGGTACAGGCTAAGAGAAATTGGGGTGTGTTTGTAGGTATAGATCAAAGAAAAATTTAAAAAATAAAGAAATAGAACACCAAAACAATTCAACAAAGATCCTTGAGAAAGTTGGATCCCTAGTAAGATTCTACATCTCACACTATGGAATAAAAGAAAATGGTCTTGTTGTAATTCAAACATGACAACATGAGATTTTCTTATGAAATACAAGGAGATTCCATTGTTAGAAGGTCTACTATTTTCTTCTAGAGGAGGGTCTAGAGATACATATGCTATGACACATCTGACATACAAATCAATCTCAAAATCAAAGAGATTGGGGTTTATAGTCCAAACTAAGCTAGAGACAAAGATGGGCACCTTTACAGCATTTTGGCTAGTAGGAAGATGATACAGAGGCATAACAGTTGATGAGATAGAAGACTGGATCCCACACCTCGATGGGTTTGGAATGGAAAGAGCCCATGGTTTAAGGGAATTGGCATTTGTAAGGAACTAAGATGGGGTTTGTTTTTTTTCTGAGAAGATGATTTGAGTTGAAAGGTAGGCTTGGAAAAGTGTTACAAGATTCATTTTGGTATTGCAAAGTAGGGTGGCATTGTCTCGTTAATTAGATCCAAAAGGTGTGTTTGCAACTCTCAAGGCATGGCAAGAAAAGGATATTTACAGGTTTTAGAGTTAAGTACATGAACTGAAAGACTCCATGGTTTAAAGTTATGCATGAGAATTAGGGGATGGAGTGGCATCATGGTTGATTTTCTTTAATTTTTCATGAATTCTTGCAACTCTTGGGCCTCAAACATATATTCTGGAGGTCTATACTTAGCTTTGACCAAGCCAAGCTGACCTGAGCTTGATAGTAAGGGCTTATAACATTACCCCAAACCCAGCTTAGCACAGTCTTAGGCCTGAAGTCTTTAGTTTGAGCTGGACTCTTCCGCTAAAACCCATGCTCTTACAAACCCAACACATTCTCATGAACCTGGAGGACATATCGATGTCTTCGCAATTATGATTTGAAGAGGTGGGGCAGAAAAAAATGATCGAAAGATGGTAATGAGGCTCCACCAGAAACAAAGGAGGAGAGAGAGAATGAAAGAGAGAGCGAAGAGGGAATAGCCTAGGAACCTAATTTCAGAGGTGCCAAAGGCAAAGCTGGCGCAAGGCTATTGACAGGTTTCAACAGCAGCAAGGTAGATATAGCCAGGAGGGCTAAATCAAATCCAAACAAGAGAGGAAATAGAAATCGAATTTTTGCAATGGCAAGAAAAAGGGAAAATTTCCAGCGTACTTGAATCCTGTGTAAGCCACAATTTGGGGAGAGGGAGGGCGGAGAGGAGGGCAGCAAGGGTGTAGGGTTCTTACAAAGATGAAGTAGGTAAGTTGATGAAGAGGGGATGGTGAAGAGGGTCTCCTCATGAGCGAAAGGACAACATGGGTTTTAAGATAAAAGTTATATATTTTAATATATATAATAATATACAGTATTTTTCATATTAATTTTATTTCAGCTTAGGTTAACCAAGCCCATATACCTTTTTGCAAGCTTGGCCCTGGCTTGAATTTTAGTTAGACCTCAAATTCTAAGCCCAATTTGGCCCAAATTGATGGGCTGGAAACCTCTGCCCAAACCTAACCAAAACTGGGCTAGGCAAGCTAGGCCAAATTTGCTCAGGTCTACATAAGACCCCTCAAGATAGGAGTTCTACTATGCTAGAAAGCTAAAAAACTAACACATGACATATAAAGTATGACCACAGTTGTCAAAATCAGGAGCAACAAAATGTGAATCTTCATTCAGGAAAGCAGATATTTTATAAACTCTTTAAGCAAGAAAGTACTTAAGAAGCGGGTATAGGATCAAATCTCGAAAGATTCCGAAGCAAGTGCATGGAAGACTCTGGCAACTAAGAGTATGGGAGTATGATGCATTAACATATGTTTCCTATGGTGTGTGCCAAAGTGCTATACCCTTCTCATCCCTGAAATTTCTGCTTACTAACATGTACACATGTGCTGAATCCAAACACATCATGTATTTTTAATATGAATATTCTTGAGTGGGAAAAGGAGTTTGAGATTAGCTTACACTAATATTTTGGTCCACAAGAAAGTGACACTTTGTGCAGTGTCAAACTTCATAAATAAGATAATGAACCTCGTAGAGAGAATAACTAGAAGAGACATGAATCAACAAGTTGACACATGAACCAAGACGGTCATTGTCTCATTGATATTAAAACAAGATTCTTTCCATAAGAAAAATAATGTCAAACTAATCTATGTCAACATGGCCAACCTAAAATCTAGCCATTACTCGAAAGTCCACTAGCTGATATACCACTAAGATCTCATCCAGAACACTACTTCAGCACTACAGGGTTATTGTTATGATTACTAATCTGCATGAACCCTTCAGTTATTGACTCGTTAGACTACTTAATGTGTCTAGTCAAACATAGTGTTGGTGCAAAAATCCGCTTGCGCCGGAGAAGCTGGAGTCGAGGGAGTCACGGTCGCCGCCGGAACTGGCAAAAAAAGTCTAAATCGGAGGTGGGGTTGCTCCGGCAAGACCCTCCGACGCTCAAGTCAGTTCTCTGCCTCAACAAGAATGGAGTGCTCGAACGAAAATTTTAGCAGAGTTTTGGGGATAGAAGATAGAGCTTAGAGAATAACGTATCTAGGATCTCCTTTTTATAGGCGGAGGGAGCAACAGACTGACAGTGATGTTTGTAACCATCTGGCAGTGGGCTGCCCATGGTCAGGAGGAGTTTATCATGAAGAGTAATGGGGTGGAGTCGTGGCTGTCATCATGGCACGCCACGTGGAATCAGTTGCGGAGAGTAGAGCGGCGTCCGTTGTTGTGACTCGTCAGAGAGTGGCGGAACCGCACAGGATCCGCCGCAGGGAGTGGAGCAGAATCGTGGCCATTATTGTGGCCTGCTAGGGAGTGATGGAGCCGCGTGGGACCCGTCACAGGAAGTGGAGCAGTGCTGTCCGTTACTGTGGCCTGTCAGGGGGTCCAGACTTGTCGGCCGAAGTTCGGTTGGAGTCGGAAGCGAAGTCCGGCACCTGTAGGAGCTCGGACGAGGTCTTCCTGCCGTCGAAATAGAAGACGGAGTTCGGCTCACGTAGGAGTCCGGACGAAGTCTGCCTGCAGTCGGAGTAGAAGACGGAGTCCGGCTCCCGTAGGAGCCCGGGCGGAGCCTTCCCACAGTTGGGGTCGAGGACGGAGCCCGGCTCCCATGGGAGTCCGGGCGAAGCCTTCCAGCAGTTGAGGTTGGCGACGAAGTCCGACTCCCTTAGGAGTCCGGACGGAGTTTACCTGTAAGTGAAGTCGCGGGCGGAGCTCGACTCCCGTAGGAGTCCGGGTGAAGTCCACCTGCAATCAAGATCAGGGACGAAGTCCGGCTCCCGTAGGAGTCCGGACGGAGTTTACCTGTAAGTGAAGTCGCGGGCGGAGCTCGGCTCCCGTAGGAGTCCGGGTAAAGTCCACCTGCAATCAAGATCAGGGACGAAGTCCGACTCCCGTAGGAGTCCGGACGGAGTTTACCTGTAAGTGAAGTCGCGGACGGAGCTCTGCTCCCGTAGGAGCCCGGGTGAAGCCTTCCAGCAGTCGAGGTCGGGGACGAAGTTCGGCTCCCGTAGGAGTCCGGTCGAAGTCCACCCGTAACCGGAGCTGGGGATGGAGCCCAACTCCCATAGGAGTCCAGTCGAAGTCCACCTGCAATCAAGGTCAGGGACGAAGTCCAGCTCCCGTAGGAGTCCGGATGGAGTTTACCTGTAAGTGAAGTCGCGGGCGGAGCTCAGCTCCCGTAGGGGTCCGGGTGAAGCCTTCCAGCAGTCGGGGTCGGGGACGAAGTTCGCTCCCGTAGGAGTCCGGTCGAAGTCCACCGATAGCCGGAGCTGGGGATGGAGCCCGGCTCCCATAGGAGTCCGGTCAAAGTCCACCTGCAATCAAGGTCAGGGACGAAGTCCGGCTCCCGTAGGAGTCCGGACGGAGTTTACCTGTAAGTGAAGTCGCGGGCGGAGCTCGGCTCCCGTAGAAGTCCGGGTGAAGCCTTCCAGCAGTCGGGGTCGGGGACGAAGTTTGGCTCCCGTAGGAGTCCGGTCGAAGTCCACCCGTAGCCGGAGCTGGGGATGGAGCCCGGCTCCCATAGGAGTCCTGTCGAAGTCCACCTGCAATCAAGGTCAGGGACGAAGTCCGGCTCCCGTAGAAGTCCGGACGGAGTTTACCTGTAAGTGAAGTCGCGAGCGGAGCTCGCTCCCGTAGGAGTCCGAGTGAAGCCTTCCAGCAGTCGGGGTCGAGGACGAAGCTCGGCTCCTGTAGGAGTTCGGTCGACGTCGGCAGCTGGAGTCGTGGGCGGAGTCTGGCTCCCGTAGGAGCCATTGCAGAGTCTGCAGGTGGAGTCGTGGGCGGAGTCCGACTCCCGTAGGAGCCATTGCAAAGTCTGCAGGCGGAGTCGTGGGCGAGACCCGGCTCCCGTAGGAGTCCGAACGTCGCGAAGAATCCGATCCTGCAATTGGAGTCGGGGGCGAGGTCCGACTCTCGTAGGAGTCCGGACGTCGCGATGAATCCGGTCGACGCTGGCGGGGTCCTGCCCGTCGACAAAACTTGGAAGCGTGGCGGAGGCTCGGCCACCAGGGAGGTTTGAAGAGACATTGCCAGAGGTCGAAAGTCAGTTGGATCCCCGGAGGGTCACTTCCGTCACGAACTTCGACTGGGGGGTATTTTATACCCAACACCAGTCCCCCTACTTTCGAGTTCGAATTTCGAATGAAGTACAGAAAGATTGTCGCAGCCGAAGTTCTTCCCTTGACGTCTGCGCGCGATCGTCCTCAGATATTTTGGCATTTAATGCGCGCGTGCTGGAGCCTTTTTCCGATTAGGGCGACCCGAAGAGTCTTTTCGGAACTCCCACCGGGACGTGATCCCAAGCGTCGCGCCATGAAAGTCCGCGAACGGTCAACCCTAGGTCGCGGTAAGTGGGACACGCGGGACACATGGTGGGCATTGGTTGGCCTAGGGACACCTGCCACCATAACTGCGTCAGGCCCCGTTGCCTATTTAAGCCCCCACCTTTCCTCCAAGGGCTTCACGACATCCTTCTTTCGCCGGAGAGCTTAGTCACTCAGCCACTCCATCGGTGCCCCTTCCGACTCCGAGCGCCTTTCTCGTCGGTCTTTGCCATCTCCACCGGCTTTCCGCCGCTTCCGGTCCCCCGAGTCTCTCCAAGGGGTTCCCCCCTAGGGCCTCCGCCCCAGAGGCCAATATCAAGATGATGTCACAGACTAAGAAGAGTGCGAGGAGGAGAACAGCAGTCTGCGAGTTCTCCGGTTGTCAAACTGCTGCTGAGGGTTCCCGCCGCCTTAACTGGGGCTCAAGGGAGAATTCCTTCAACAATATGGGTTTAATAACGGGGACAACCGATGAAGACGTTCTGCCTGAGAACTTCGAAGTAGCCGAACGGGGCGACACCGGTCAAGGGGGCAGAGCCTTCGTCACAAGCCATGGCGGGATCCTTGATGCCGTTGGGGCCGAGGGACCAGAAGCGGTCGGTGCCGACGGTGGGGCAGCAGAACTTGTTGCGGGGACGGTGGAAGTAGCGCATGCCGACCTTACCGGAACACCCAGGACAGTGGTTGTCATGAAGCACATGGCGGTGGCGCATGTCTTCGGCGCCATCGCTGCCTCCGGGGTAATTTCGGTTCTTCATGAAACAGGTCGTCATCGCCGCTGCCGTTGCCCTTGCTGCCCCCTGGAATCTATCCCATCTTTTTCCCCCTAGGGTTGGGACTTCGGAGGTGGAGCGGAATGAGGCGGGGGGCGAGAGCCGAGAGGCTTGTCATACGTACTGGAAAATGCTGTTGGGAAGGATAGAACCGGGAAGAGAAGTCTACAGCTCGGAGTAGCCTCCGGTGTATCCCTTTCGAGTCTTGTAATAATGTTTTCTTTTTCTGGCCCTCCGGGTCTTGTAACGTACATCGAGAAATGAGAAGGAGATTTTGTTACTTCGTTTGCGCTTTGCGTCGAATTGTTGTCTGCCGAACTTCCTTTCTTTACCATTGTTGTTATTGTATTCCCTTCTCTTTACTTCTCTTCTTCTTTCTCTTTTTTTTTTTTTTGACGTCGTCCATAGGTTGCCGGTAGTGGTCATGTCAGCTCGCCTTTCAGTTGTCCTTCTCCTTCAACTAATGGCTCTGTAATGTATATTGGATGAATAATATGAGAAGGAAAATTTCTGCTACCTCTTATACTCACGTGTTGAATTATCGCTTGCCGAGTTTCTTTTCGACCTTCGCATCGTTCGGAGGTACCCGATTGCCATCGTATCGATCCGTCTTTTTCATCCATGGCCGCAGATTTGTCTGAGGCCGCTCGGGTTTGGTGCCCCCCATCAGGGCTCGGGCTCGGAGGTCTGATCTTTCATCACCCCAAGGAAGTCTCATCTCGGGCTCGTGCTGAGAGCTTCCTTGAGAGCTGGGGTCCTTGATAAGAACCCCAATCCTTACCGAGATGGGGTTCTCTGCGTCTTCGACGCTGTTTGTTTTCCATTCGTCACTGACGTGGTCCATCGCCTTCCTTTTTAGCCCCTCCCTTTTTCTTTTTCGTTTGGAATTTTTCCTCCGCTCTTGGTAGGGCTACGGGAGTCCGGCTCCCGTAAGCGAAGTCGGGGCGAAGTCTGGCTCCCATGGGAGTCCGGATGGAGTTTGTCCGCAGTTGAAGTTGGAGGCAGAGTCCGGCCCCCGTGGGAGTCCGGACGGAGTTTACCGGCGGTCGAAGTCGAGGACGAAGTCCGACTCCCGTAGGAGTCCGGACGGAGTTTTATTGCGAAGGGGCCGCTGGGGAAGGTCCCCCCTTTTTCTCTTCTGGTCTTGAACGACCAGACTTTAATTGATGCCGGGACGAGGTTCTTTTCCTATTCCTGTCGTAACGGGTTTCAACTCTGGTTAGGACGAGGTCCTCCTCTTGTCTCTAACGCGGCTGTAGGCGTACATATGGGCGTTGCTGGACCCTTCCCCCCTTCCGGTCTAAAGAAAACCGGGCCTTCGACTTTGCTCGAGTTAGGACGAGGTTCTCCTCCTGTCCCTAACAGGACTGTGGGGCGCATATGGGCGTTGCAGGGCCTCTCCCCCCATCCGGTCTAAAGAGAACCGGGCCTTCGACTTTGCTCAAGTTAGGGCGAGGTTCTCCTCCTGTCCCTAACAGGGCTGTGGGAGCGCATATGGGCGTTCCAGGGCCTCTCCCCCCATCCGATCTAAAGAGAACCGGGCCTTCGACTTTGATCAAGTTAGGACGAGGTTCTCCTCCTGTCCCTAACAGGGCTGTGGGGGCGCATATGGGCGTTACAGGACCTCTCCCCCCATCCGGTCTAAAGAAAACGGGCCTTCGACTTTGTCGAGACGAAGTTCCCCTCCTGCTTCTGATACAGTTTGTTTGGACTGCCCTGTCGATGTAAGATAGTGCCAAGGGGGGAGACATGTAGATATACAACTTTTAATTAAAATAAAGTTATTGGTAGTACATCCGTAAGTTTTTCGAGCTCCATGGTCGCGGGAGGTCTGCTCCTCCGAGCTCCTTAAGATAATAAGTTCGGGTCGGACTACTTCTTTGACCTCATACGGGCCTTCCCAGTTCGGGGCGAGCTTCCCTCGATCCTGAGGTTGTGAGACAGCGGCTCGTCGAAGCACTAGATCTCCTACTCTAAAGACTTTGTTCTTGACCCGGAAGTTGTAATAGCGAGCGACTTTCTGTCTGTAGGCTGCCATTCGAACCTGAGCTACCTCCCGCCTTTCTTCCAGCAGGTCGAGGTGGCTTTAAGACCTTGCAAATTTTGATGTTCGTCGAATGCCACGACTCGTGCCGACAGGAGTTTAAGCTCAATTGGGATGACGGCCTCCGTTCCGAATGCTAAAGCAAAGGGGGTCTCCCCTGTGGGCAATCTTTGGGTAGTTCGATATGCCCACAACACATGATAAAGTTCGTCCGCCCAAATTTCCTTCGCCTTCTCGAGCCTTGTCTTGATCCCCTGCAGAAGGGTTCTGTTAGTCACCTCAGCTTCGCCGTTCGCCTGAGGATGGGCTACTGATGTGAAGTTGTGGGAGATGTTTAGATCTTCACAGAATTCGGCGAATCTTGCTCCAGCAAATTGCCGCCCATTATCAGTGATTAGGGTCCTGGGCAGACCGAACCTGCATACGATCGACTTCCAGACGAAATCTTGTACTTTTGCTTCTGTGATTTTTGCTAGTGGTTCGGCCTCAACCCATTTGGTGAAGTAGTCGATCGCTACAAGGAGGAACTTCCTCTGCCCCGACGCCATGGGAAAGGGGCCAAGAATGTCCATCCCCCATTGCGCAAAAGACCATGGGGCACTCAAGGGTGTAAGCTCGATGACGGGCTGTCTCTGGATATTGACATATTTCTGGCATCGATCACACTTTCTGACATATTCAATCGAATCATGATGCATTGTCGGCCAGTAATATCCTTGGCGGAGCAACTTGTGGGATAAAGATCTAGCCCCCAAATGGTTTCCGCACATTCCTTCATGCACCTCCCACAAGGCGTAGTCAGCTTCTGAAGGCCGGAGACATTTCAAAAGGGGCAAAGAGTATGATCTCTTGTACAACTTGCCCTCATAAAGGATGTATCGGGAGGCTTGATTTATGAGCTTCCGAGCCTATTTTGCATCCTGGGGGAGAACCCCATCTCTGAGATAGGTTATCAGTGGGTCGATCCAGCTGGGTTCGTGGTCAATTTTCATCACGGGCCACGATTCTTCTGTACTCGGGCACTTTAGAATTTCAAAAAGAACACCTTTGAGCAATTCGACCGGAGCCAACATCGTCAGCTTGGAGAGAAGGTCGGCCCTGGTATTTTCCAACCTCGAAATCTGTCTGATGTTGAAGCTGCTGAAGGCGGGGACGAGCTCCTTTACCTTTTCAAGGTATTTAGCCATGCTGTCCTCCCGCGCTTCGTAATTTCCGTTGACTTGTCCCACGACTAGTTGAGAGTCGCTGTGGACCCGGAGCCGATCTATTTCCAGCTCTTTGGCGATCCTCAATCCTGCGATCAGAGCTTCATATTCCGCTCCGTTGTTCGTTGCGGGAAACCCAAAGTGCAGAGCATACTCCGCGACGATTCCCTCCGGATTGATCAAGATCAGGCCCGCACCTGCGCCTGACATGTTGGAAGGCCCGTCCACATAGAGGACCCAAAAGCAATCAGAAGGATCTGCTTCTTCTTTGGGGGAGTTCGATCGGGGCTTCAGGCCATCAATTTTGCCTTGTTCAGGTTCGGCCTCCTCTGGGATAGTACACTCCACTATGAAATCTGCCAATATTTGGATCTTCACTGCTGGTCTGGATCGATAGTTGATGTCGAATTCTGTGAGCTCAATCGCCCATTTTGCCATCCTCCCGGAGGCATCCGCCCGGTGCAAAATCGCCTTGATCGGTTGGTCGGTGAGCAGCGTTACGGTGTGCCCTTGAAAGTAGGGTCGGAGCCTCCGGACTGCAATCAACAAGGCGTAAGTCAGTTTTTTTAATTTGGTATACCTGGTCTCGACGTCTCTCAACGCGCGACTGACGTAGTAGATCGACCGTTGGACTTTCGCTTCTTCTTTGATAAGGACAGCCGCGAGAGCCATGAGAGAGACCGCCAGGTATAAAAACAGTTCCTCCCCAGGCTCCGACTTTGCCAACAGCGGGGGTGAGCCGAGGTAGCTCCTTAGTTCTTCGAACGTCTGTTGGCACTCAGGGGTCCAACAGAAGTTCTTCAGCTGCTTGAGGGTTTGAAAGAAGGGTAAGCAACGTTCGACCGACCTTGCGACGAAGCGATTCAGGGCCGCTACCCTCCCTGTAAGGCGCTGAACCTCTTTTATCGACTTTGGGGTGGCCATCTCCTGGATGGCGCGAATTTTTTCTGGATTGACTTCAATCCCGCGCCCCGACACCATAAAGCCCAGGAACTTTTCCGAGGTTACTCCGAAAGCGCATTTAGTCGGGTTCAGCTTCATTTTATATTTCCGGAGAGCGTCGAAGGTCTCCTCGAGGTCGGCGACGTGATCCATGGAAGATTTGCTTTTTACGAGCATGTCGTTCACGTAGACCTCCATATTGCAGCCGATCTGCTCCTTGAAGATTTTGTTCACCAACCGCTGGTAGATTGCGCCTGCATTTTTTAGGCCGAAAAGCATGACTCTGTAACAGTAAAGACCACGATTAGTAATGAAAGCGGTCTTTGCTTCGTCTTCCGGTGCCATCCTGATTTGATTATAGCCGGAGAATGCATCCATGAAGGTGAGGAGCTCATGGCCCAGGTCGCGTCCACCAGTTAATCGATTCTGGGAAGGGGGTAGCTATCCTTTGGGCAGGCCTTATTTAGCTTTTTGAAGTCTATGCACATCCTCCACTTGCCGTTTGCTTTTTTGACTAGGACAACGTTGGAAATCCAATCAGGATAATTGACTTCCCTAATGAATCCGACTTTAAGGAGCTTGTCCACTTCCTCGGCTATCGCCTTCTGCCTCTCTGGTGCATGACCTCGGATTTTTTCTTTCGTCAGCCGATGCTTTGGATCGACGGCCAAGCGGTGCTCCATGACTTCCGTGTCAATCCCCGGCATGTCTGCTGGAACCCAAGCGAAAACGTCCGCATTCTTTCGTAGAAAATCAATGAGACACGTCCGCACCTCCTCCCCCAGGTTGGAGCCGATCATCGCCACATGCTCCGCATTCCCGTCGTTCAAAGGGATCGGTACCAGATCTTCAATTGGAACACCCCTCTTCAGTGAGGTCATCGCGAGCATCCAGTCCATCGATTGGACAGGGGTCAGATTAGTCGTTTCTTTGCAAGGCTATGTTGTAGCAGTGTCTGGCCAGGACTTGATCTCCTCGGACCTCTCCGATCCCCTGGTTGGTGGAAAATTTTAACTTCAAATGGTAGGTTGACACGATGGCTCGGAGAGCATTGAGACCAGATCGGCCGAGGATTGCGTTGTAGACTGACGGTGCCTTCACCACCAGGAAATTCACCAGAGCCCTGGATTGCCTTGGATATCGACCTGCGGCCACAGTCAAAGTTATTATTCCCTCCACCAGGACAGCGTCGCCGGTAAACCCCACCAGAGGGGAGCTAATCGGCCTCAAATGGCCGTCAAGGATGGACATTCTTGAAAAGGCGTCATAGAACAAAATGTCGGTCGAACTTCCATTATCGACGAGAATGCGACGGACGTCGTAATTTGTTATATTCAAGGAAACTACAACCGCGTCGTTATGAGGGAACTGAACTCCCTGAGCGTCTTCTTCAGTAAAAGCTATGGGCTCCTCAATCTTTTGTTGCTTGGGGGGTACGGCCAGTACGTTGGTTGCTTCCTGCCGGGATCCTCCCGAGATGGTGTTGGCGAAATCCGTCGGAAGTCGATTGTCCGACCACTGCATGCCAGCGACCATTGCCGGAGGATGTGGGGCTTGGGAAACCAGAGGCGAGACCGGAGCCTAAGATCTGACCGCGGAGGCCGTGGGTCGCCGTGTGGATGCTTCGCGAGAAGTCATCGGACGAGGATCCAGTGGGGGAAGGAGGAGCGGATGTCGGAGAAAATGACAAGAGGCGGTTCCGTTGAGCGCTCCTTTAAGAACAAGGGTACTGCGAAGGTTCAGGACCCCTTCCTCTAGCGCCAATCCTGTTGGTGCAAAAATCCGCTTGCACCGGAGAAGCTGGAGTCGAGGGAGTCGCGGTCGCCGTCGGGACCTGCAAAAGAAGTCTAAACCGAAGGTGGGGTTGCTCCGGCAAGACCCTCTGACGCTCAAGTCAGTTTTCTGCCTCAACAAGAATGGAGTGCTCGAACGAAAATTTTAGCAGAGTTTTGAGGATAGAAGATAGATCTTAGAGAATAACGTATCTGGGATCCCCTTTTTATAGGCGGAGGGAGCAACAAACTGATAGTGATGTTTGTAACCGTCTGGCAGTGGGCTGCCCATGGTCAGGAGGAGTTTATCATGAAAAGTAATCGGGTGGAGTCGTGGCTGTCATCATGGCACGCCATGTGGAATCAGTTGCGGGGAGTAGAGCGGCGTCCGTTGTCGCGACTCGTCAGGGAGTGGCGGAACCGCACAAGATCCACTGCAGGGAGTGGAGCAGAATCGTAGCCATTATTGTGGCCTGCCAGGGAGTGATGGAGCCGCGTGGGACTCGTCACAGGAAGTGGAGCAGTGTTGTCCGTTACTGTGGCCTGCCAGGGGGTCCAGACTTGTCGGCCGAAGTTCGGTTGGAGTCAGAAGTGAAGTCCGGCGCCTGTAGGAGCTCGGACGAGGTCTTCCTGCCGTCGAAATAGAAAACGGAGTTCGACTCACGTAGAAGTCCGAACGAAGTCTGCCTGCAGTCGGAGTAGAAGACGGAGTCCGGCTCCCGTAGGAGCCCGGGCGGAGCCTTCCCACAGTCGGGGTCGAGGACGGAGCCCGACTCCCATGGGAGTCCAGACGAAGCCTTCCAGCTGTTGAGGTTGGGGACGAAGTCCGGCTCCCTTAGGAGTCCGGACGGAGTTTACCTGTAAGTGAAGTCGCGGGCGGAGCTCGGCTCCCGTAAGAGTCCGGGTGAAGTCCACCTGCAATCAAGATCAGGGACGAAGTCCGGCTCCCGTAGAAGTCCGGACGGAGTTTACCTGTAAGTGAAGTCGCGGGCGAAGCTCGGCTCCCGTAGGAGTCCGAGTGAAGCCTTCCAGCAGTCGGGTCGGGGACGAAGTTCGGCTCTCGTAGGAGTCCGGTCGAAGTCCACCCGTAGCCGAAGCTGGGGATGGAGCCCGGCTCCTATAGGAGTCCGATCGAAGTCCACCTGCAATCAAGGTCAGGGACGAAGTCCGGCTCCCGTAGGAGTCCGGACGGAGTTTACCTGTAAGTGAAGTCGCGGGCGAAGCTCGGCTCCCGTAGGAGTCCGGGTGAAGCCTTCCAGCAGTCGGAGTCGGGGACAAAGTTTGGCTCCCGTAGGAGTCCGGTCGAAGTCCACCCATAGCCGAAGCTGGGGATGGAGCCCGGCTCCCATAGGAGTCCGGTCGAAGTCCACCTGCAATCAAGGTCAGGGACGAAGTCCGGCTCCCGTAGGAGTCCGGACGGAGTTTACCTGTAAGTGAAGTCGCGGGCGGAGCTCGACTCCCGTAGGAGTTCGGGTGAAGCCTTCCAGCAGTCGGGGTCGGGGACGAAGTTCGGCTCCCATAGGAGTCCGGTCGAAGTCCACCCGTAGCCGGAGCTGGGGATGGAGCCCGGTTCCCATAGGAGTCCGGTCGAAGTCCACCTGCAATCAAGGTTAGGGACGAAGTCCGGCTCCCGTAGGAGTCCGGACGGAGTTTACCTGTAAGTGAAGTCGCGGGCGGAGCTCTGCTCCCGTAGGAGTCCAGGTGAAGCCTTCTAGCAGTCGGGGTCGGGGACGAAGCTTGGCTCCCGTAGGAGTCCGATCGACGTCGGCAGCTGGAGTCGTGGGCGGAGTCCGGCTCCCGTAGGAGCCATTGCAGAGTCTGCAGGTGGAGTCGTGGGCAGAGTCCGGCTCCCGTAGGAGCCATTGCAGAGTCTGCAGGTGGAGTCGTGGGCAAGACCCGGCTCCCGTAGGAGTCCGGACGTCGCGAAGAATCCGGTCCTGCAATTGGAGTCGGGGGCGAGGTCCGGCTCTCGTAGGAGTCCGGACGTCGCGATGAATCCGGTCGATGCTGGTGGAGTCCTGTCCGTCGGCAAAACTTGGAAGCGTGGCGGAGGCTCGACCGCTAGGGAGGTTTGAAGAGACATTGCCAGAGGTCGAAAGTCAGTTGGATCCCCGGAGGGTCACTTCCGTCACGAACTTCGGCTAGGAGGTATTTTATACCCAACACATAGCATCATTAAAAATATTGTATAATGGTTAAACTAGTTTTGTATCTTAGAAAGTGCCAAGGTCTTGTTGAAAATTTTATAGGCTTGAAATGGTTCCCATGATCATTTTGGAAGTTGGAGTTGTTTGATGGAATTAAAAATCCCTTTCTCGATTCACTTATTTAAGTGCAACTCTTTTGCTATAAAATGAGAGGATATATTCATTCTGCTTCTTACTTCCTAGATGTTTATGCCTATATTTAAGGGAAGGTGTCTGTGAATGGCTCAATTAGATGAACCTATTCCACCATTAGCAAGGATACTTAGAGTTGGAGAGTAATGCCCAAAATTAGAGACAAGCAAGGATACCTAGGTTTCTAGCTGAAGGGATCCTTTGATATATAGCTCATGATCCTGAACTTGATTATGGTCATTTTAAGATTATATGTATGCATGTGCAAGCAAGGATACTTAGGTTTCTAGCTGAAGGGATCCTTTGATATATAGCTCATGATCCTGAACTTGATTATGATAATTTTAAGATTATCTGTCTGTCTGTCTGTATGTATGTATCTACCAATTTCAGTAGCCATGCAAGAAGTAAGTTAAAGGAGAAGGATCATAAGTATAATAATATGATAACAATAATTGTATTGGAAAGAAATAACTGCATATATAACATGATAGTAAAGAAGCTTAAGGCCTTGCTATGAGAAAAGATAAAGCTAATAAGTCTACAGCCTATACAAAGTTGAAGCTTTGATTTGGGGATAAAAAAGAGGATTCCATGAGTGCACCAACATTTAGTTCTAGCACTCAGCATGTGCTCAAGTCAACAGTGCAATACATCAGAAAAAGCAACTAAAAATGATATGAGATGTAGGAAACTTTATTATTAAAGCATACCTATCTTACAGTCAATCCTAATTCATTTTGGTAGTTGTTCTTACAAATATCAAGAGCAAGAATTAAAAGGAAACTAAAACAAGAAAAATCATGTAGAAGTTTAGACCATAAAGAACACAGAATAACTAAAGTGTCCTATAGCATCATAAGTATCATTAGATGATCCATGGCGAGTTATCAAAGAGATTCATGACTGAGATAAAAGGTGAAAGAAGGAGATACGTCTGCACAGAACTAGAAACCCTGTTGAAGTAAAACATGAACAGATTCTTTTGTGGCATTGCTTCTGTTTTCTGTCTTCGTATTCAAAAACCCAAGAATAAAAATGAGCTAGGCTGGAAAACACAAATGATGAAGCCCTTTTGTTTTTCCAATTTGTTTGTAAAACTTTCATAGCCTTTTTTCTCTTTTTTTGAATGGAAATGGAGGAAGCAAGAAGCTTTCCCCCAGTTTTACCAAATAAAAGAAAAAAACATCCCGAGGGAATTTAGAAAACTTTTAGAGCTTTTGGAAGCAAAGATATATTGCTTTCAAAAAAAGAGTGAAAATAAAGGCAAGGAATAGCAGAAATTTTGTTGAAGTGCTATCTTCAACATCAATCTCCTGTGGTATTTCATTAATTTGCACCACACAGAGAGACAAACAATAATTGACGATACCATGCAGCCCTAAACAAGCAAGGGATGTGGTCAGTTTGAGAAACGAGTCACAGAAACCGAGCGAATCCATGGACTTACTCGCTCTCCGGCGTCTCCGTCTCCCTCAGGAGGCGCCCGAGCCCTCGAGATTGGGGTTTCGGACAAAACCCTAGTAAATCTAAATCAGGCAGGCGGGCCAACGACGTCGGATTCCTTTCCTGCGGAATGGAACCTGAGTTCAGGAAGGAAACGAAAATCAAATGGAGGGTGGATGCCTCCTCGAAGGAAAATACTGGGGTTTCTAATTTCAAGAAAGCCCAAAATAGGCGGGAAATGTAAAAGCAAGCACATCGATCAAAACCCTAGCAGCAATCCGCCTGATCCGAAGGTTAGAGTCGGATCGCCCAAGACTTTCTGGAGTTTCTCATTCCAACGACGAAGAAGGGAAGAAGATCACAGGATCCGATCGGATCGAATGGAAGAGAGAAGAAAGAAAAGGAATATCCGTACCTGGCGAGGCGGAGGTCGCGAGGGACGTCGAGGGAGACCAAGCAGAGCTTCTCCTTGGCGTCGTCGATGATAAGGGTCTCGTCCATGAGGTTGACGGAACGGTAGGAGACGAGCTCCTTGAGGTAGTTGGTGAGGGCCTTTCCCCCGAGGTCCAGGCGGCGGACCCCGTAGTTGAGGGTGAAGTTGTCCACCACGGGGGCCGCGTGGGTGAAGGAGAAGCCGCAGTCCACCACCAGGCTGCACTGGGCGCCCCCGGGCGGGCGCCGGCTGGCCTCGTAGAGGTGGACGAGGGCCGGGGAGTCGGCGACGCAGAGGGCGCGGAAGCCCAGGTCCTCGAAGACGAGCTCGTCGGTGGCGCGCTGGACGGCGGGCGGGCTGAAGAGGGGCTCCACCAGGAGGAGCGAGGAGCGGGAAGGGTCCACGCGGAGGAGCGAGCGGAGGAGGCGCTCCCACACCTCCCGCTCGAGCTCCGGATTCACCAGGTACCCGCGGTCGAAGGGGCGCCGGAGCGACACGGAGGTCACGTCGGCGTCGGGAGCCAGCAACTGGTCGGCCACCAGCCACTTCCTGATGGACGATGAGGAGCGGCCCAGGCAGTTGGGGACCACCGCGGCCGGGTCCCGCTCGCCGCCGAACCCCGCCTTGCAGAGCCCGCCGCCATTGTCCAGGACCACCACGCCGGACGACGACATCACCGAGCCTGCTGTGATAACCCCCCGCAGCCCTCTTTCTTTCCATCCTCTCCCTTGTTTGTTGTTTTTGTTTATTTATCTATTTATATTTATATTCCTATTCATAAACCCGTCATCGATTGTGATTGTTGCTGGATTTTGGCTTTGTGTGAACTGATGCAAAGTTCCAGTACATCATTAGAAAACAAATTCTAATAGCAATGTGTATCCAAGAAAACATGATTAGGATAAGTAAAATATGATCTAAAGTTATTTAGCTCCAACCTAAATCTATTTATTGCAAATTGAATATAAGACCACCAAGGTGATCCGATTAAACTATTTAACAATTGGATCAGAGTTAGGTTGCACCCTCTTCGTTTGTTTAACTCATTTAATCTATTTAATAATCAGATTGGTTAGGGATAAACAGGTTAAACATATTATTTGTTTATCAAATAGGTTAATAGATTAATAGGTTGTAAAGGTTATATATGTCAACAGATTACACAGATTAATAAACTAAAAAATTAAGCAAGCTATCTATTTATTAAATAGATTAAATAGATTAAATTAGATTAAATTTTACTTTTCGAATCTTAATCAATTTAATACATAAATTAGGTTTAGATTCAAGATTTTCTAAATCAATTTGCATCTGACCTGACTTGTTTGCTATGTAAGCACAATCAAATAGATTTTTAGTTTCCTAACCAAAACAGCAGGGCATAGACAAATGCCTATGGTACTAGAAATACCAATCACTATCAAGAGGAGCTACCTTCTCCCATCCAACCCTACCATGAAGAATGTTTTTATCACTCATGAGCAGCTTTAGGTAGTGGTGGAAGAACACATTAAGCTAGTCAAAGCTTCAGGCAGTAAGAAGCTTTAAATTGAGTTGGAGATTAAAATAAGAGGCTGGGAGCTTCTTAAGATTTGAGTAGTAATAACAGTAATAGGTGTAGTAACCATCAATATAGGATCAAGTCAGGTAGAATATTAAGGGAAAGGATTAAAAAAATTAATGAATGCTTTAAGTGATTGAAAGAGGAATTGCCATGCATATCTGGCTACCAAGGCCTCAAAGAAAGTGGAGGAATTTCTCCATTTAGATTTTTATTTTGAGGTTAAATTGGATTATCTCGACTTATGACCTAACATGCATCCATGATTTTCTCTTTTTCCAATGATAGCTCAGAAGCCATAACAGCCTGAATAGTAAATTAGAACTGTTACTTATTTTTGAAGAAAAAAATCCGATTCAAGTTCCAATCGACAGGATGTATTTAAAAATTTTTCTATTCTAAAAGTTAGTATAACATTTATCGTTATCTGAAACGCAGCGAAATAGGGATCAAAATCCTCAAGGGTTGTTTGAATCTGATACCTTACGAGATCTGAAAGTGTAGGTTCTCTACTTCGCATGCATACCAAGCTCCGTAGGAAAGAAGGATGATTTTCTTTGCATCAATCTTTAGAAGAAAAGCAAGAGTTGGTAGAGATCTAATCTCCACGTCTTAAGAAAGATCTTTCATGCCTAGAAGGGATGCCAAGACCCATGCCAAGAAGAGGAACCAAGAGGTCTTCACGATAGGAAGAGTATTAGCGCCCCCTCCCACCTTGTTTTGCCGTAAAAAACTTCCTCTAACTACAGGTGGTCTCTCTCTAATTTTATCGCATAAAAATCAGATTAGTTACCGATGGTTAGGCCCTCCCCTTTAAATAGATTAAAGGACCTGCACTAATCTGAGTTTTAGGATTTAGGGTTTAAGGTTTAGGGTTTAGGGGTTTTAAGGTTTAGGATTTTAGGGTTTAGGTTCAAGTTTGAATCGACAGGATGCATTTAAAAATTTTTCTATTCTAAAAGTTAGTATAATATTTATTGTTATCTGAAACACAGCGGAATAGGGATCAAAATCCTCAAGGATTGCTTGAATCTGATACCTTGTGAGACCTGAAAGTGCAGGTCCTCTACTTCGCGTGCACACCAAGCCCCATAAGAAAGAAGGATGATTTTCTTTACGTCAATCTTTAGAAGAAAAGCAAGAGTTGATAGAAATCTAATCTCCACGTCTTAAGAAAGATCTTTCACGCCAAGAAGGGATGCCAAGACCCACACCAAGAGGAGAAACCAAGAGGTCTTCACGATAGGAAGAGTATTAGCGCCCCCTCCCACCTTTCTTTGTCGCACAAAACTTCCTCAAACTACAGGTGGTCTCTCTCTAATTTTATCGCACAAAAATCAGATTAGTTATCGATGGTTAGGCCCTCCCCTTTAAATAGGTTAAAGGACCTACACTAATATGAGTTTCAAGGTTTAGGGTTTAAGGTTTAGGGTTTAGGGATTTTAGGGTTTAGGGTTTTAGGGTTTAGGATTTAGGGTTTAGGGTTTAGGATTTTTAGGATTTAGGATTTAGGGTTTTAGGGTTTAGGGTTTAGGGTTTTTAGGGTTTAGGGTTTAGGATTTTTAGGGTTTAGGGTTTAGGGCCTAGGGTT